>NC_082391.1:18264163-18269810 GCF_031168955.1 Gadus macrocephalus | reverse complement strand
ACAGATAGGCCTACCTCCGCACACACTGTATGACCCCTTCACCCCTCTGTTTCCGTTGCCGTGGCGTCCAGCCGTTGCATCTGCCCCGCGACAAAACCGGCGTGCCGCGACCTGCCATACTCCATCGTCAACCGCTACATGAGCATCACCTCGGAGCGCTCCGTGCCCTCGGACATCTTCCAGATCCAGGCCACCAGCCTGTCGTCAGGCGCCTACAACACCTTCCGCATCCGCTCCGGGGACGACAACTCCGACTTCTACATCAGGGTGAGCGCCGGGCGGCCGCGGCGGGGCTAAGGTTCAAAGAGTCAAAGTAGGCCTACTTTATTTTTCACGTACGCATACAGGATGTGCACTGAAATGTTTGAGTGACGTACTCTGAATCTCTGTCCTTAAAATACATATATAACATAATAGAATAAAAATAGCATAAAATAAAATGCAAAATACAATACAAGTTTTAACAGAAATTAAGAATCTTATAAATAGATATAAAATAAGTGATAAACAGGGAGGCACTGACGGGTTGACATTTTTGTTTAGGTCGCACAAAGCAACAGTTGGTTATTGGATTGTATTTATAGAGTTGTTTTCAAGCCACTGAAAGACAATTGCATGTTATTTTGAGATACACACAAACACACACACACACACACACACACACACACACACACACACACACACACACACACACACACACACACACACACACACACACACACACACACACACACACACACACACACACACACACACACACACACACCAACTGAACCTGCAACCCTCTAGTTCTAGTTGTCAGGTGACCTTCTCTATCTCCCTACCAGACATTTGTCGACGTTATGTTCACAAAATTATGGTTCCTAGTTTACAACACTGTCTATCTCGATATCTCAATATAGTTCCCCCAGACCCCAGAATACATAATAACAGTACGGCCGTTCAGGCCGTTATAGCTCCAAAACATTGGCGAACCGTGACTTCAATCCCAGACCAAAGTGACCAAAAGGCTCCACGGTAATCACCAGGTGGGCCGCTAGGAGCAAACAGTCCCCCCTTGGCTTTTCACAATAAAAGCTCAAGACGTTTTCTCCCTTGCGTCTCTTCTCGTTGCAGCAAATCAACAACATCAGCGCCATGCTGGTGCTGGCGCGCGCCGTCACGGGCCCCAAGGAGTACACCCTGGACCTGGAGATGCTGTCCGTCAACCCGCTGCTCAGCTACCAGACCAGCTCCGTCCTGCGGCTCTCCGTCTACGTGGGGCCCCACACCTTCTAGAGGGAGGGGGGGGCCGAGCTGGAGGACTCCCCCAGCCCTCCGCCCACTCCCTCCCACTCCCTCCCGTCCCTCATGGTAGTGTGGGGTGGTGGTGGTGGTGGTGGTGGTGGTGGTGAAGGAGGTGGGAAGAAGAACGGAAAGGCAGAAATAAACGATGAACGATGATGATGATGATGATGATGATGATAAAGATGGCGAGATGTGGAACATGGAGCAGGTTTACAGAGCAGGCCGGTTTTGGGAGGACCAGCTGATGAAGAGGTTCTACGTCCTCCGTGTTTTTTCCAGCGGCGCCTGGTTCTCGTGGTGGAACACACCCGCAGCCTTTACGTAACCGTTGTCTGACCCACAGCGCAAACTGGTAGGAAACATGAAGAAGGTGTAATGGCGTTCCCCCGTCCACGTCGGGTAACAGCTAGCTCCGCCGCGAACCTCTTGTTCGCTAATTGTAGTTTTGTCTATTTCTTATCTTCCCCTATCTCTGAGGATATACGTTTTATTTCTTGTCACTGTTTTATTGCTGTTGTATCATTTGTTTTTGAGGTTAATACTGTGCATCCGTCTGAAAACATTGTTCTGTGGTTTAATACACGTAATAGCAAAACACATTTTTCCTCTTTTTTTGTGTGAGCAAAAATGTGTGAAGTTAGGGGTCGACCCTAACGTTGTCTCATCCATAAACACTTTTGTATGCCTGTCAGCCACCTATCGGTTATCACCTCTCATTTATTACGCACACTGCTTCATCCGACAGTCAAACTTGAAGTTAAAGTTGATCTTTGTGAAGATAGACGCGAGACAATAACCACTCTGATCAGAAGCCCGCATACCGTCCCGTTCCACATCAACACGAGGCACTCCGAGTGTCATTCATGTTGATGTGCTTTTTTTTTTTTTCAAAGATTTGAACCAAATTAAAACAGTATACATTTCCACATTTCGTATCCCCATTTATTTACGATATTGTCTCTACTCTTATCACGGCGATCTTGTTCGTTTTTCAAGGGGACATGGTTTTGAGACTAGCTTCTTCGACAACTTGGCTCAAGCTCAAACCATATGAATGGGGTGTCTTTACAGAAACGTAGGCGGACCCAGTAGAGGTCCACCATTACAAGAGCTTCACAACGCCATGCAATGGGCCCCATCAGTAATGCACTGTCAGGAAACGACCACAGATTAAATGGGTCGATGACACGCTGAACCCAAAGACTTCATCACAACCCTAGACTAAGATCTATACCGGGGATACTCATCAAGGTCAAAGTGAGGGAAGAGGATGACTTCCCCTCAAGTGAAAGTGAAAGCCGCATCCAAACGGGATACAGGGAGTATAGTGTGCCTGTAGGGTAGGATGTGAAAGAGCCTGACGTGACTGAATGTCCTCTAGATAACCTTTCCTCCAGCTAGTGATTCTCCCGCTGCACACATTGTGAGGTGTGGAGCATAGGGGAGGGGGGCCGGGGGGACGGGGGGACAGGGGGGACAGGAAGAGCAGCAGGGTAGAATAGAGCGAGAGGGGAAAGCCCTTATTTTACAGTCCACTGCCGTTTTCACTCCGCCCACTGATACCCACAAATACACTACTACTACACAAACATACACACTCCTCCCCTCCGTCCCGAGTGATGACACACAAGCAGGCGCACACAGACGCACACACACACACACACACACACACACACACACACACACACACACACACACACACACACACACACACACACAAGCGCATGCGCAAACACACACGCACACATACACGCACACACACGTCCACACACGTCCACACACACACACATACACTTTTACGTAATGAAGGCAGGCAGTTTTGTGTTGAGCCACCAGAGGGCAGTGGTATACACTAATCCCACCAGAGAGCAGGCCAGGAATAGAATTCCAAGCTGAAAACAATTTGGCTGTTTTATGATCTCATGGACGACTGAACCTGCAATACCACCTTCCACATACTAATACATCTGTTTATAATAAGGAACAACCATGTATCAAATAGAGCACAGCTGTTATAATGACAACTGTGAGGCAAAATATTACCATGGAACTGAAAGCATTTGCTTCAAAACCACCACATGTAATATGGAGGGAATGTATGCATGAACTTAATTTTTCAGAATGCAGAGAAAAGCATGCAGAACTAGTATAGTAGCTGTATGTGTGGATCTAGGTGTGTGTGTGTGTGGGGGGGGGGGGGGGTGGATGGTTGTGTGTGCGTGTGGGTGTGTGGGTGGAAGTGTGTGTGTGTGTGTGTGTGTGTGTGTGTGTGTGTGGGTGGTGTCAGAGAGCGTCAGAGGGAGAGAGAGGAAGAGATGGAGAGATAGAGAGATTACGGGGGTTAAACAGGAACAAACAATGGGAGCCCTCCCTTGGCAAGTCCTGTTGGCACACACAGATAGCTGATTCACTGTCAAAGAGTGATTTATGGGTGTGTATTTGTGTGTATGATCTGTGTTTGTCTATCATCATGATCATGATTATGATGGACATGCTTGTCTGCATACCTATGATAGCAACCGGGAGAGTGTGTGTGTGTGTATGTGTGTGTGTGTGTGTGTGTGTGTGTGTGTGTGTGTGTGTGTGTGTGTGTGTGTGTGTGTGTGTGTGTGTGTGTGTGTGTGTGTGTGTGTGTGTGTGTGTGTGTGTGTGTGTGTGTGAGAGAAGTGCATGTGTTGCAGAGTGCCGGTGCCCACACGGTGGAGTAGGAGTGGCGACCGGCGTGGCTGAGCAGCACACGGCTCATCCTGCCACCTCCAGCCAGCAGTGATCTCATTCCTGGGCGGGCTGGCACCGTGGGCCCTGGTGGGGGCAGGAAGCGGTCCACGGGCCCCCCACTCCTTCCCCCCCGGGGGCCCCCCAGCGGCGAGGGCTGGCAGCACAAAGGGGCGGAGCGGTTGGCACGAGCACCCGAGGGGACGACACCAAGGGCCCCGTCTCATGACGTCTGTGTGTGTACGAGTGGAGTCTCTAGAGTGGGGGAGGGGCTGGCGGCCGTGAGGTACCCCACCCCCCCCCTCCTCCTGTCACCCCCACCGCTGCATTATGAATCCCCCCCCCCCCCCCCCCCCCCCCCCCCTGGTGTGGGTATATTTATCATGAATGGAGAGGCGGGCGGTGGAGGGCGGTGGCGGGCCGTTGGGCTACGCCCCAGCCACCGTACATTGTGATTGGTTAATGAATGAGGACGGTGGCCAACGGAGGCCATGGGTGACGTAACCCGCCTCATCGTCACGGCTCAAAGGGACCCGGGCAGCGTGCATCAGAGAGGAAGGGGCAGGAAACAGGAAGCATGACGCTGATTACCAACGGCATGTAAGAGGACTCAAAATAGACGTTTATGTTAGTAGGATGGATCTAGTTCCGATTTATTTACAACTGAACGAATCATTTTGTATCGTAAACTAGACCGCATTTCATGCTTTTTTTTAAATTAATGTTTGGTTTGACACAAGGATAAGGACACTGACACTTTTTTGGACACAATTGCCTTAATACTTCTATCAACATCTTCTAATATAAATGATTGGCCAACATTTAGGGTAGTGAGTGAAATTAACTTCTATGATAACCAGGATTTTTAAGGACTCTGAACCCCACTGAAGTATATATATTTGAATCCTCAAAAGGCCCGACACTAGGGAACTAGGGATTCAATCTCTGTGAATAAGTTTCCCCGGTTTCAACCCCACTGCCTGATTTGCTGGGTGGTAAGTGACAGAAGTTAATACGCCAATATCAACACAATCATGAAATGTTTTGCAAATTGTCTGTACAAAGTATTGTTATAGTGTGGACACACTATATGTATATATATAGTCCATATATGAGGGTTGTGTATATCATACAGGACACATCCTGTATATCATACAGGACACAAGAGTCAACATCAAAGTTGACAGTATAACACAGGAGCAATGTGTTTACCGTGTTGTCGACCATTCAGAGAACAGAGAAAGATCTAGAAGAAGTTTGGAATGTGAACACAGACCCTGGCACTCCCTCACATTCCATCCGGGATGGATTCATGCAAAGCTCTAGCTAGACTCTGCTAATTCCTGCCCTACCTTCAATTTCTTTACGTATTACATAAATGTGGTTACTAGGAAACGCCATGTTGCTATGGGTGCTGTGTGGGTGTCAAGAGGCAAGAGGCCTATGCTGCTGAATGGATATTCAGCCTGTGAAATAACTGACAATAAAAGGTGTGTGAAAGTGTGGTACAACTTAGGGTGAAGTGGTATTTAGAGCATAATAAAATGTACCAAAAATGATCCGGTCTGCAAAGTTAAGCCTTTCATTTTGTGTTTGATGAGGCACTAAGACACACTTTATGTGACCCCTGCTACAGTGTTGGCAG
>NC_082391.1:18254163-18256663 GCF_031168955.1 Gadus macrocephalus | reverse complement strand
TATCTGGTCATTCACAGAATTTGGTTGGCTATTGATCAGCTGCTCCTTTATTTTCTGTCGGAGAGGTGACGAAAATTACGAGGGATTTGAGCAAGACGGGGGCTAACAAAAAAATGCGATAAACCTGCAACCTTTCAATCGTTGTTCATGAAGGGAATAAACGGGGATATTGATGAAATCCGTCCTCATAAGCAACAACATAATATTTACAATCGCAGGATACCGCGAATCGGTTATAGCCTGTAAAGACGTGTTTCCATTCATAACGTTATCATTCATCATGCATCGGTAAAGGCTGCGAGTCTATAAGCAACATGATCAATATCAAACCCACAAGCGCGTCCCTATAATAATGATAATTCTTCAGCAATTACACAGCAGCCTGAAGCTGAAGAAAGATATACAGCTAAGACACAAAAGGTAAAGTCTATGCATATAGGCGCCAGACTAAACACAGAGATCCTGTCCCCCCCCCCACCCAAATCCACCCACCCACCCCCCTCCGATACACCGGAGTCCGGTGACTCCGTTTACGTTTCGCTCTAGGCTCCGCCCCCTACACGGTTTTGTCCAAATCGGGCTTTTTGCGTCGCCGGAGCTCCCGATTTCAGACCTACGTCATCAGCGAGCCGAGGAGAGCGCTGACGTCGGGAGAGTGCCGCTGAAAGGAGAGGGCACGCGCGAGGGAGGGGGCCCGGGCTGGAGGAGAGCGACTCAGCCTCGCTCGCATTGATATGATACATCACTCCCCCCTAGCCCTCCCTTCCTCCTGAGCCCCCCCTCCTCCCGTTTACGTCGGTGTTGGTGCGTTGGGAGCCCCCCTACTCCAGAGGAGTCCCAGGCTATATAAGATGCAGGCGAGCAGAGTCCCTCAATCAGATGTGCGGGATCCGGACTTTACAGCGAGAGACGGCTCCCACCGCCGCCGAACCACCAGCACTCTCTCACCGTGGGAAAGACACCCAGCAGCCGGCCAGCAGCACCTGAGCTGGACGCTGTGGCGGAGCTGTGAGGATAGGAAAATCTAATAACAAGAGAAGGTTATTTTTTTTAGCCCTTACTCTACTATAAAGGCGATGACAACCCAGTAAGACTTGACCAAGCAGGGCTACCAGCTGTTCCACCGCCTTGTCTCTGTATCACATCTCCTGGAGACAGTGAGGACAGACAGACTTCCAGCAGAAAGACAGGCTCGTTTAACTTGAACAACCCCGGGGATTGATCGTCTTAATATCCCCAAAGGGCCAAACTTCCACGGCCAACTATGTATCGCTCGACCAAGGGAGCGTCCAAGGCTCGCCGGGACCAGATCAACGCGGAGATCCGGAACCTCAAGGACTTGTTGCCCATCACCGACGCCGATAAAGCGCGGCTGTCCTACCTGCACATCATGTCACTGGCGTGCATGTACACCAGGAAATCCGTCTTCTTCAGCGAGGGTAAGCTATGATGAGAATGTGCAGTCACATCGCACGACACTACCTGTTGATCCGTGTATCAGTGTGTGTTGCTGCGTGGGAAAGGAGACGCGCTGTTATTTTTCCACGCTCGATGTTTCTATCTCCGTTTGGTTTGCGGAGGTACGTGTAGAATCAACAAGTGTTTTATTGCATAACAAGCAAATGCGTATTTCTAGCTGTTTGCTCTCAAAAAGAGAATCCCCTTCTATGTATGCTGGTGAGGTCTCTTAAAGCTGATTGTTAGAACATTGGTTCATTATAGCGCTATGTTTGTCGCTGTCCAGTGCTGAAACGCTCCAGCGCTAAGGAGACGCGCAGAGCTCTGGCCATGGTGCTGCCGCTGCCCGCAAGCGGTCAATGACAGCGGTCCGTAGGAGGCGGTGTGTTTAGACGGTTGCGTTGGGATTTACATGTGGTTAAAAAATAATTAATCCTTTTTCGGTGAATCCTCTTTCAGAATCGGGAACTGCCATGAGTCTCGAGGAGAGCGCGAGATTTCTGTCTTTCCACGAGCTGTCGGAGTTGGTGCAGGCGCTGCCCGGGTTTCTAATGCTGGTGAGCGGGGAAGGCAAGCTGCTGTACCTCTCGGACAGCGTGTCCGACCACCTGGGACACTCAATGGTGAGTGATATATATTTTTATTTTTATATTATTTATTATTATTATGAATGAAGTGTTGCACTGTATTCACTCGTTATATCACCAAGAACTCTATGAGGGATTTATTTGACGGTGTTTTTTCCTCTCCTTATTTATTCTTCTCCAGGTGGATTTGGTTGCTCAGGGCGACAGTGTCTACGACATCATCGAGTCTACGGATCACTTCGTCATGAGGAACAACCTCACCAACGTCTCCAACCTCGACCAAGGTGAGCCGAAAGAAAGGAAAAAAAACAAACGAAAAACCCCAACACTGTCCCCATTCATGCGGTCCATTGTGTCCCTCTCTGCATTCAAGCCCGGTTATTGATGTACTTTCTATTCACCGAGAAACCTTTTGTCCCCCCCGCCGACAGACCGCCTCTTCCGCTGTCGCTTCA
>NC_082391.1:18188163-18254063 GCF_031168955.1 Gadus macrocephalus | reverse complement strand
GTGCAGGAGGGTTCCTGGGAAATTTGATTGGAAAAAGCAGGGCAGCCTACATCAAATCCTGAGTGCAGAAACTCAGTTATCAAACATGACAAGCTGCAGATGGGCTGTGCAGCAGCTCCAAGCGTTTGTTGCAATGGCAACCAGAAAAAACAAACACAAACCAAGGCGTCAACTTCCTCCAGGAATAGAATTCCAATCCAGACACACAAAACGACTTGCTATCGCAGAAAATGCAGGGTTTAACTTTGACCTAGCCGGCGGTCGGCGCAAACACTTTAGAAGTGGTCGGGTAAGGACCCGGCCGATCTCAGTTATTCAGCATGATTGATGAAAATTGCTGTTCCTTTGACTTATAATGGATGGAGCGATGCCCGGGCCAGCGCTGAGTGTTGGAGAAGAAGCATCACAGTATCACACAACAGAAGGTGTGTTTGGACATTGAATTATCTCTGGTGGGTGCCAAAGCGAATCCAGGGTCCGGCAAAGCATAATCCTGACCACCAGAGTGTAAGTTAATGAGTAAAATAGTAAAATATAGTCTTGGCCAACGGATAGCGGTAGGTTGAAGACCTACTAGAAACCAACCAAGCACCTGTTATTGTCAGACCCATGGATAAGAACGGTCTTTGGCCGGCTAGCACCGAAGATGGTCGCACTGGTCCAATTGGTTCAATGAATAGGAAGTTAGAACTGTCCGTTCTTAAACAATGAATTGACCAGTCCTTCTGAAACCTTCGCTGTAAATGCAAAACTAGCCATACAATTATTCCCGGTTATTTGCCTCTATTCTCTTGAGACGCTGACAAACAAAGCCCACAATACTTATGGCGGCAAATCACTGCCAAAAATAGCAAGCAACAATGCCTTTACGCGTGCACACAACTAGCACATCCGTGCACAATATTTTTTATTGAGAGCACTTTTACTGCATTAGCAAAAAGTATTTCCCTTCTTGCGAGCGCAATAATGTAGCCATTAAGGGGAAAAGTCATTCCTTGAGTGAGCAAATAATGTAAGCAGCAGGAAACCGACGCCGCCCCCCCCCCCCCCCCCCCCCCCCGTGCACAAATGCCGTCTTTGCCTTAGTGATCGCAAAGTGTTTTCCTGGTAGCTCGGTACATGTTTTTTTGACACTACGTCCACAGCTCAAGCCTCTATGGAAAGCACTGTAATGGAAATTGACACAGCAGTTGCCTGGTAATATATCTATTTTTCATATATATATATATATATATATATATATATATATATATATATATACATGTGTGTGTGTGTGTGTGTTAAAGGGGTTTCATTTACTTAAGCCTAATATAGATTTTGATTTATCAAATGGTCATATATATAACACTAAATACATGGATTTCTGTAAAATAAGGTAGAACAGACTGTTCGCGGATCATGCATCACCCCCCATTCTCACAAGCTCATGTTTAATTTGCTCTCAAGAAAAAGCCTGGTTCCCCTCCCTAACAAAAAGATGTATGCCCGGTATGAGATAAACCAATCACAACCGTTTATCGAACATGAGGTGGGGTAATACGATGATGGTTCAGAGGAGTGCCGTAGAGGCGTTTTCATTGGCTGATGGAGAACGGTCTGTTGGTTACGCTATCCAGACACTGGGTGGTACATTTTCACTAAAATAAGAATAAACTACTGCAGTTAAAGCTTTGGTTGAGAAGAAAGGTTATTTTGCCGCCAAGTGCTGCATCACATGTTTCATCGCTATGATTGGTTGTAGGCCTATCCAATCCTTTCCAGAGGCATTTTGTTCTGCACCTGTTGGTGCCGCCCTTTGGAAATCGAAAACGAACAGAGAGGATCCAGACTAATTGCAGTTTACAATTTATCTGACGATGCAAGGCTAATTGTTAACCAGGAAAAATTCCTGAACAAGTTTTACAAAACTGAATTGACATTCAGACGTTATGGTCAAAGATTGCGGAGGCTTAGCTTAATTAAGAGCTTGATAAGCTCTGGGTGAACAAAGTAATTGAGCCTTGCAAAGCATGTGGTGTTCTTGAACCATGTTCTGCCACTGTTTTCTCTGATGCATTCCTGCCAGGAAACTGCAGTGAGAGAATGTAGGCTGCAGCGCAATTTGTTTTACTTGTGGGTAATGCCTCTACAAATGTATTGTTGACAAATTCATCAAACATTTAAAAAGCGTTTGCATATCAAATAAATAAAAAGGAGGAGAGAAGAATTTCAATCAAAAAGCTGAAACGTCCTTCCTGTGGAAAGTCCTTGATAATCAGCCTGTGCATTTTGTGAGTAAAAGGGACACCATGAAAAACTCTATTCTATTCCCAGAGTCATTGTTAACCTTCATTCCTGCCAGGAAACTGCAGTGAGAGAATGTAGGCTGCAGCGCAATTTGTTTTACTTGTGGGTAATGCCTCTACAAATGTATTGTTGACAAATTCATCAAACATTTAAAAAGCGTTTGCATATCAAATAAATAAAAAGGAGGAGAGAAGAATTTCAATCAAAAAGCTGAAACGTCCTTCCTGTGGAAAGTCCTTGATAATCAGCCTGTGCATTTTGTGAGTAAAAGGGACACCATGAAAAACTCTATTCTATTCCCAGAGTCATTGTTAACCTTCATCATCCATTCACTGTGATTCCACACAACAAACCTCATCTGGTATTCAGAATTCAACAGGGTGCTTGGTCAAATCTAATTAATGCCGACTTAGTATCTGAGGCAAACAAGCAAAGATTAACAATTCATTTGTTGACAGAAAATATGCACATGCACATGCACGTGGGCTAAACACAGCGGTGCTACTGCGGCGGCGTTTAGTCGAGATAGGGGTTCTTTTGACATTTGATGGCAGAAGTCTCGTCCGTTACCCGCGTGGGGTCAGTGAGGCCTGCACAGCTCCCTGTCACAGGTCATAATTAAGGACGCTAAAGGGAGAGTATTTTGTTGAGCAAAAAGCCCCCGTGCTCCGTTTCACTACAAATGCCTGACATTTTATGAGCCAAAAAAGAAAGGCTTTTCCGTTTTTGTTCGGGACCTAGTTGTCCCGAACAAAAACGGAAAAGCCTTTCTTTTGTGGCTTTCTTTTAATGTGAGTTTAATTTGTATCAAGTAAATTTGTGTTAGTAATTGCTGCCTTCATTGTTCCTGACACACAATACCCGTCTAATTACATCCATGTGAGACGCTGCTTAATCTGATCATAACCCGGATCACTTCGACCAGTGACAGACTGTGTCTTGCATTGTTTACTCAGTGTTATGAAGATGGTACCTGCAGCTTTTCTGACGATTCTCGGATCCAATTACGAGACTTTTTTCTGTCATATTAAAGCCAGCAAAAAAATTGCACGTTCTTGTCTGGTTGGTGTTCCAAGTAAGGCTTTGAGCCGATGTTTTTGGTGCGTTGGATAATACCTCAGATATGTGATCCTTTGGGAGTTTTTTTTTTAATCTAGGTTGAAATCCTCAATGCTCATTTACCAACTACAACAATAATGAGCAACAACAGCAATCTCCTCGATTGGTAGCCAATCCCAAGGGATACCTCATGCTACACGGTTACCTTGACTCCCACACAGTTTCAGAGAGCAATGTGGCGCAAGAGAAAAATAAGCCGTAAGTCTTGCAAGGTCTCATTAACCAACATAGGTTTAACATTTGTGAACTCTTAGACAAAGCATCTCACTAAAGGTCACCATAGCGTCGGTTTGAATTAGCATCAGAAATAGGCATCAGAATACTGATACGGGAGATAATTGCAAAAAAAATGGCCTTATCTGCATGGCAAAAATACGTAGTTTCATGCCGTTAAATAAAAGTCGGCTTGGCTGTAGTGAACAGATACATCTTATACGGCCGATGACCTTGAAGCCTTGATATGCTTCGACCACTTCTAAGCACTATAAAATAAATTTTAAAAAAAGTTGTGTTTTGTTAGGCCTTTGAAAATATGGGATTCTAGATGGGGAGGGGGTTGGCGCACAAAAGCGTGCACAGTTTGAATACTGATCAAATCGATCAGCCCGGATCTCTTAATAGCAGGGAGCCGTGATCCGAGGGCTAGTCAAGATGGTCCTGATGCGATCAGAGGATTAGCCGACATCAAATGTAGTTACATAAAGGATGGGCGGCATTCCGGTGTTGTTCCACATTAGTATTCCTCTGTCATACACCACACCATAGGCAGCGTATTGATTGCTGGATGCCAAGTGTTAAGGGGCCCCCTCAAACAGGACAAATAAGTCCAGATGAGTGTGAAAGATCCCCTTAGGGGCTCAAAACAGAACTTGTGTGATTCTGGCTTTAACCTCGGTAAGAGAATGTAGGACTGCCCTCAAGCAGGTCTTTACGTAACTCCGACTGCTGTGAGGAATCATGTATTGGCAACACAACATCCGCAAGTCATCCCTGTGCTTCAAAAAACGCAATAAAAAGTAACAAATCACACCGTGTCGCCCAGCACCAGGACTCTGGGAAGAGCGTTGCTATGTGGGTTGAATTCGCAGTCAGAGGTACACTTCACTCCCCCAGGTGCTGTGGCGGGCTGACGGATATTTCTATCTGCCATTTTTTTTTACCTTGGAAAACATTGGTCTTCAACACAGAGTGGTAGAACACAGCTTCGAAACGCCCACCATTATGATTGAAGCACATAATTGGCTGATGGCAACACCAGAAGACAGCAGACGCCTGTCGCTCAAACGGCATAGCATCCATCGGCAATGACATGTGGGCTCTGTAATATTTCTATCAAGTGTGACACACACACACACACACACACACACACACACACACACACACACACACACACACACACACACACACACACACACACACACACACACACACACACACACACACACACACACACACACACACTTCTAACAATTTACTGGTCTTGGCAGGTGTTAATTTCAGGACCATCTTCAGTTAGGACAGGCACCAACAGAATAGCAATAGAGAGAATGTTCCATTGAGGAGGTGAACTGAGAAACATCTAAAGCTACATCAAGAGACATTGAATATGATGTATTGATGCATACATAAGTTGTTTATCATTGATGTCAATAATAAACCACTACTCACATCAATACATAAAATGTTACATCTCTTGATTAAGCCTAAAGGCTGTCTTGTCATCTTTTTAGCGTCAACAGCATGGGTTGACGCTAATGTCCCACATTCATATTATCGACAGCATGTCTAAAATACATCATTATCATCAGCCAGCTCTGTTGCGGATTGGGCGAGGAGCTACCGATTTATTGATGTCACCATCAATAAGGAGATAAGGGTAGAGGGATGAAATAAACTAGAGGGAAATAACAAGTGAGTATTGAGTTCAGAGAGCGAGTAAGTGAGAAGAATGTCATCACTGTGTTATCCCCAAGCAGTAATTGGTCCCAGTAGCAATTTAAATTCTTAATACATTTTTAGTTGTTACGCAAGTGGTTTTAGAAATTTCTTGTACAATAAAGCCTGATGATATAGTCTAGGCTACATAGTTGCATTTCAACAGGGGCTTATTTCTTCAAGGCATTTTACCTAAGTGTCCCTCTCAATTAGGGCTCTCTAATTAATACATTTTGAGGCACGAAGGATGCCAGCTGCTATCCAGATAGTGATAGCTTTGGGTGTGGATATGGTAGGACTCCTTATACGCCTTATGTCTCTTGGGCTTTTGTCTCAGCGTTTGTTGGGAAACTGCTACAATTAAATATACATCAGGCCATTTTCCATACAATAGTCATTAAGAAAATGTGTTTAGAATCCAGTTTATATTAACATGTAAACAAAAATAAAAAATAATCAAGACTCATCGACAGAAGAGCAGGCTTAGCTTATAAATATGTGCACGCTAAGCTTATAATGGGTCCTTCTTCCCAATATCGGTTTGTGACATAATGGAACAGTTATTTGAATAGGATGTACGAGTCTGGTGTGGAATCTATTTTACCCAGACTAAATATTGACGGACATGGTACATAGGGTGAACCTCAAGAGAACATGCAGAGCGTGGATATTTAGTGTTTTATACCAGAACCTGCTTGCTTCTAGGAGCCAGTGATCACAAAGGGAATACTTTTGGTGTAGTGAGATAGAATATTACCATAACCAAAAAAAGGACAACACATTTCAACCGTAAAACAATGAATTCATCAGGCACAATCAGATGAAGCAACCAAACACTTCATCATAAGCAACATGTTTTGACGCAGTTAGATGGGTTCATACTATAAAAAAGAAAAAAAAGAAACCCATTTTATAACGTTGGCCATTGATCATTTTAGGAAGGGAGCAAGCACTGCCATCTTGTGACCTTCATGACATGGACGCATTTCACACAACCTTGTAATTCTGGCAAATTCCCCTCCACTGTGTCTAACGTTCCGGTAATACATAGGCTACATATGTACTACATAGCTATAATTTAATCTTACAATGGTTGTCTAAAGTGTCAGTTATATGTTGCAAGAGTAGCAAGGTAGTAAGCTGAAGAGCATTAAAGTGGAAATGACAGTGGTGGATAACGTCAGCGTATGATAAAGTACAATCGTTGTGATTTAGACGGATAGTGTCATAAAATAAACGCAGACGCCATTTATAATTGAAATGTAATTAAAGCGTCTGTAATTATTTGAACGTTAAACATGCTAACGTCTGCTTAAATTAGTCCACTTCTATGCAACTGTCAAGTTATTGTAACGACATTGACTAGGGTCGCATATCCATGTTAAGCATCATCCAGCTCACACACAGCATTATTGATCAAGACTGATTTACCGCTATATTATCATACCTGGGACTTGATCTGGACTTTCACGCTGTTGACAGAACCACTATGGGCGCAGCCATTTTGGAATACTCAATGGAGCCTACGACGAGAAGCGATTGCTGAATGCTGCCCCCTGCCGGTGTGTATACACCACACCAGCAAGTGAAACATAGGACTGGTTGAACCGCATGACGTTTTCTTCACATTCAATTCATTCAGTTTTTTACAGCTAACATTCCTTCTGTAACTTGGTCTGGATATGTTATGCTACATTTAAAAGTTTTTAAGAGTTTTGCTAATGGGGTTTATTTTACTTTAGCGTAATACATCTTTTTGTTGATCAAATGGTCATGAATAACAGTAAATTCATACACTTCTGTCAAATAAGGTAAAACAGTCTCATTGTCTATACTGTTACACCTCATATTCCTTCTGTAATTTGGTTTTGATATGTTATGCTATATTTTAAATTATTAAGAAGGATAAACCCATTTATTCTCCTTCACACGTACACAAACTCATACACACAAACACATAGAAAGGGCTGACTATAACATTACCTATACCAATTTATTATTACGAGAGGCTCCCTTATGATATAATTAGGTTTACCTTGGATGAAACATCTTTGATGCACTATTCTCCCTCTATTTAATAGAGGAGCAAGGTTGCTGGCATAAGCAAATAATTTACATAATATCAACGTAGAATTTAAATTTTCCTATCATCTAATAAATAAACACAAAGCATACCTGACAATGGTTTGAGTATAACTCCATTGTTTATTTCAATATCGGACATCTTTTTTTTAATTAAAATGGTTAAAAAGGAATGTCAGATATTGTACGATTATTGAGCATTATGAATTCTGGAACCGATGCAACACAAAACAAAGTGACCCAATTCATTAACATTCTCCCCTTTCAAGTGCTTCAATATTTTCAGTGAGATTGTATTTTTGTTAAGGGGTCCCAAGGGGGCCCAAACTCCCGAGTGAAATCCATACAGGTCGGTTTCAAGGACCAACGTTGATTTAACAAAAAAAATTCAACATGTATAAGGCATTTAATTTCTAAATTTAATTCAAATTGATTATTATCCACTAGCCATTTTTGAAATGGTGAGTGAAGGAGACACATATTAATATTTAAAAAATAAATAATAGTATTGTAATCACAATTCTCTGATCTTTTAAAGGCATATGAGGTCAAGTAGAAGAATAAAATAATTCAACCATATGATCAAGCCACAAAAGTAATTGCAGTGAATGGCCTTTTAATAAATACTAGATTGTTCTAAAAAGTCCAACCTAGAGGTAGTCTAAAATGGTACCTGAGGAAAAAAACAACAACTGTATACTTCACAATTCAGTTGATGCGGCTGCTGTTGTTGCTGCTATGGTTTACTTTCTGCAGATGATTGGCGCTCACATTCAGGGCGTCCTCATGTGGCAAAAACTCTTTCAGCAAAAATGAAAGGAGCATCTGTCAGAAAAATACAGGCAAGAAAGCAGTTGAGATTTCTACATTATCCTCACGTGCGATGTTTGTTTCTTCAAACAGAAGGGCACAACAAATCATAGTGATGAACAAGGCTCGGCTAGGATAAAGGCAGTAACATCACTCAAATTAGTCAGCTTCAGATACTCACATACACCAACTTCTTGTTCTCCTCGCTGTCCTGGAAAAGTCTAAAAACATTCTCCACATCAGTCTTCTTCAAAATGAGGTAGCTTGAAACTGGGTCAAGAACAAAACACAGGAAACACTTGTTGGGTCGTATATCATGAAACTCGTGCCAAAAAGCCACAGTAGTTGTTGTGTCTTCACACAAAGAGAAGGAGGGCATACATTTAGCATTGATGAGTTGATGAGCTCTCTCTTTGGTTTCCTGTTTTTCCTCGGCTGTACGTGGAGTCGTTGGGTGTGAGGCCGCACCTGCTGGCCACTGCTTGTTACGCAAGTTGTCTATGTAAGACGCCATTTGCAATTCTGTTGGGTTCATCTTGGTCAAAAAGGTGTTCACTTTTCTACAAGGGAGACAAAGCATGAATTGAAAGCGATACTTCACTCTAAACACACTCTCTACAAGTTAGAATGTGAAAGTATAAAGTGTGAAAGACCCTCACTTCTTAAGGATCGGCATGACAGGCATCAAAATGGCATCAAATATGTTTAAGAGTATCGAGTTGCCTGCAAGATAAAGTAAAAAATAAAATTGGCATTCGTAAGAAGAAAATAATTCAGAAAATGACTTTTCAAGCTCATTATATAATGGAAAATTGCACACGCATCAATCAAGATTTGACCTTTATAAATAAAACACAATCCGAACAAACCCGTGATTTCCTTCAACAGATCAAAAATGGCTTTGGTGGCTTCCAGGTTCTCCCTGCAGACCGGGGCCCTCTGACCCTGGGGATTGTCCTCCCTGGTCAGAGCACTCTCCTCCTTCCCTTTGGGCCGGAGGAGTCCGCCAGGCAGTCTTAAGGGCAGCCCCACCTTCTTAGTAGACTTAGCATGCGCATGTCTCCACATTAGGAGGACTTCACTATCCTCTGGCAGGGCGACATTGTGTCGCGACCGTTGAGATGGTTCGACCGTCTGGACTTCATCGTCGGCCTCTCTTGGGGACAACAGAGATTCGAGCGACCTGGTCAGAGATGCTCCCTTTATCATGTTTTTCAGCTGGGAAGTCAGTGGGATAGAGCCGCCTTCCCCTCTGTCTGCATTGCTTGGGTCCGCGTCGTTATGCGGAACAGAGTCTGAACCGCTGTTCTCTGAATTTTCCTCAAATGCCGTCCCAGGAGGACGGTGTTCAGAGTCGCCAACAGCCCGGATGATGTCATAGGTCATGCCCTTGATCTTCTTTCCGGATCCTTCGCTGGAATATTCGGCGTTCAACGTGGTGGTTTCTGGTTCCGGGGAGCACCACACCTTTGCATCTACAATTAGGCGATTCTGCTGTAAAGAAACAATGATTTGTTTGTGAGTTGATGATGTCATTAAAACACTTAAACACTGTGGTATTGTTAAAGACATAAGAGACATTTCCAAGGTTCTTTTTGAATAAAGAGGTAAAATACTGCCTTTAATTTAATATAAGATAACTTTATGTACTCATCCTTAAATTAAAGTTTTTTTGTATTAAACTGCAAACTAAATGCTAGTGTCATCAGCATGTTAGAGTTAAAAAACGTGCATATGCTCTTACATTGAATGTACACGCATTCTAAATCAAGCTGATCCTAAGCAAATAGTATGTCAATCATATCTTGTGGATTGACGTACAATTGTTGACGCAAATCGAGACTGTTGACGATTATAATTCCATGCAAATTACTTTTTCAAACATGCATGAATAAATATGCAAATACACGTACGCCCTCCCCCTTCAAAAACACACAATTCCTCCATGACATCAATCAATGTTTATAAATAATATGCAGCGATTACCATTTGAGCATGAATCTTCACATTCCCGGGAGCAATGGAACTGATTATGCAACGTCGCTAAACGCCTTGCGTGGCGTGACGTCAAGACCGCAGGGTTTGGATTGACCAAGCTGCTGTGTTACGAATGATAACGTGTACTTTTTCCATTCCTGGCACGAATTTCAAGGCCGACAGGTTTAGCTTGTTTTTTTGCAAGTATCACTCTCTAAGCAAGCATCATTCTATGGGATTTTACAAGCGCTTGTGTGCCCCACTGTGTACGTTTGTGTTCCCCACGAGCTGTGTGGGGAGATTAGCACCATCATTTTTTCGTTTTTAGCTCCATCTCAAATTGAGGCTAAAGTCAATCAGCCACATTAACATTGCATTTTGAGCCGTTCCTCTGGATTTAGGAATTCGAACATTCTAGGAGGAGACTCGTCGTGACTCTGAATTTTTTCAAACAACAAGGGTGAGGTTACCTCCTCTTCCTCCTCCTCCTCCTCTTGTCCAGGAGTCAAAAGGTAGGCCAGACCACTCAGAAGACCCCACACCCCCCCACCATTTTCCTCCTCATTCAGCAGCTTGTCCAGGGGGCACAGGAACTGAAACACTGGCTGGGTGTGGCCTATCTGCTCATCAGAGACCAGTTCCTGGAAGCAAAAAAAACAAAACAGTCGCAAATACCAAATACCACAGGGCACATTTCCACTTTGAATGCGGCATGTATGCCTGGATTGCGTCTAACGGGGGAGTTGTACCTGTAGGAAGAGCTCCACGGAAACTCTGACTTCCTCTCGGAGCTCAGCGCTGGCCTCCTGCTGGGAGTTTGGTTCCAGATTCGTGATGGAGGGGAGTCCGGTGGCGTCCTGACAAAAATTCAATGAGAGAGAGAGAGGCTATGATAGGTTGTGAGAGCAATGGTCCCACTATGGTTTCAGATTTGGAAGTACCGGCAATCGACACAACACAACATGTGAATCCAATTTGACATTGTGGTATATGCCCATATGACGTAAAAGTTATGAAATAAGTCTTGTTTTCTGGAATTAATGAGCACAGAGACAGAAAGTCATGGTGTTTCTCTACACAAGCAACGCATGTTTATATAAAGACTATAGATTTTAATTGCACCAATCTGTTTATAATTGATTGCGGGCGTAAAACATACATGCCTGAATACATTAACTGAAACGGGACTTTCTTCATTGGAAAACATATATTCAGCATAATGCAGTATGTAGCAGTAATTAATGGAGCATCTGTGAACACATCTGCAAAACATAAATGTAAATGAGTCTTCAGAATTTAAATGATGTGTCCACGAACGTGATGCTAACCTGCCATCTGTTGCGGAAATATATGACCTGCAGGTAAGTCTTCCTTATGTCCCAGCTGAGGTTCTCTGGGCTGTCCCTCTCCTCCAGGTGGAGAGTGAAGAACAGCTCTTCTTCTTCCCCGTCCACCTAACACACACACACACACACACACACACACACACACACACACACACACACACACACACACACACACACACACACACACACACACACACACACACACACACACACACACACACACACACACACACACTAAATGCTCTGAGCTTTCTACCTCATTGCGAACCAGGCTGTGAACAATGTAAATGAAAAACATTTAGCATGTCTTTTTACTATAAAAAAAAAAAAAATCAGCCATCAATAAGGCTGGCCGTCAAATACTCACATTTTAAGATATTTTATGAGTGCTTAAGCTACCTTAAATGGAAAGAGTCTCTGTATATATGCATTTCTGTCCTTGGATTTCTCGACTTGTGCATCTGTTTTACTTCACCCTTGGTGGGTGTATTGCTGAGGACCCAGCGAAGCGCAGTATCAAGGGTGGAGTTGTTTGGATGAGCTATTCTGGAGTAAGCTGGAAGAAGCAATAAATTACCAAGGCCAAGCAATCGGCCCGTTACGACACCTTTTGAACAACTAGTATTTATAATGGTGTGAATCATACAATTATTGTATGATAGAACACTTTCTGCCATAAGATTTAATTTGCTTGTTTCTATGAAAATATCTTCGACAGTGTATCACAACTCCTTTGGACTGGTCCTCGGGACCTCTGGATGTGTGATAGGGAGTACCTCTATCACATGTTCTACCCATTATGGCACACTGCACTTATGCTCGCTTAAAATGTGCGGTGAGGAGTGACACATAAATAAAGATTATTCTATTCACCCCACACACAGACATTAACAACCGTTTAACCATTAACAAAACTTTAACAAGGACTTTATTTTACAGAGCTGCAACTAGCAGTAAACCAGCAGTTGGGTCATTGTGCACCACACCAAAGAGATGTACCACTCACATTGGGGATGCTCACAGTCCAATGGCCAATGCGCCACATCTCGTACGACAGCTTGAATTCCATCATGTCCTCTTGGACGCTAGCCAGGTAGTGCTCAAGATCGCCCCGCACCTGGTGAAACAGAGCCAACGAACCGGTCGGGGTTTCTATCTCTGTATCTTTCCATCAATACATTTGTTGTGACCGTGTTTATAGTGTGCGGGGATCTCACCGGATCAGAGTCTTGACGGCTGCGAATGGAAGCCACTCTGCGACAGCCGTTCAACTCCAGAGTCGGCGTCCCCTGGTGGGTCATCGCTCTGAAAATGAGCTCCTGCTCAATCTTCTTCATCTTCATCTTCTTCGTCGCCTTCTTCTTTTGTCTCTTGTATTTCACCTTGTCCACAAACTTGACCCATCCTTCTTTGAGCTTTTTGGCTGGGGGCATTCAATGGTTTAAAAGACTATTAGTCATTTATTGGCAGGAGATAAACCTGAAAGTGAATACAATTAGGACGACGGTTGTGACGTTCTACTTTATGCTTATCCTTACGATTATTTATTGAGTAAATGATGACACTGTCATTTTTGTTGCAGTACAGCACACATGCTTTTGGTGAGTAAGCATAATTTATTTCCTATTGTAGGTTAAGATATGAGCAAAGGTTATCCCAAATGCCTTGCTGCCAAGTGTTGTTTAAGTGAGGAAACAGAAAACCAATACTACCAATATAAAACCGAGTCTCTGCTTTTTTGAGCACAGTTGTCCAACACTTTAATATCGACTTGAAACAGCTCAAGGATATGGATGATGTGACTATGGTTTTCTTACTGCCTGAAATAACAAAATGTTCTGCTGCTAACAACTACTGTCAGTCTGAATGAATGGCAGACTCCTTCTTTCAGTGTTGGACACACACACACACACAATGTGTCCAAAAGCACACTGCAACCACCCTGCTGTTTTTGGTTCACAAAATCCATCCACAATTATTTAAACCGTCACACTAATGTCACATGAAAGTCAACAGTGGAAGTCTAGGCACGTCCATCTGCTGTTCACAAGAAAGACGATACTTGAGGTGGTTTCAGTGAGAACACCACATCCGTTTTTATCCATTGAGGAAATGGGACCAAAGTGTGGTTGACGTTGAGGCAGGACAGAGATTTCCCCAAAGTATTTTAAATGCAGAAGATATACTTGCAGACTCATACATCTCAGTTTCATCTTTTCCTTGTGGCTTGAGGAGTTTTCCGAGTTCTCACATGACCTACAAATGACCGCCAGAACAAGATGGGAAAATGCATCACAATGCGGCACTTCAATCCAACCCAAAACAAGCAAACAAGCGTGTTAAGACCAGACCAATGCTCACACTTCACTGCACTCTTCTTCCTCAGAGCCCTCGCTCTCCTCCTCCTCTTCCTCCTCTCCCTGGGAGGCGGAGGAGGTCCTGTCACAGTCGGACCCCCGCAGCTCCTCCGCAGAGCTTTTGGGAGAGGCTTTGTCGAGCTGACCGACCACCATCTGGTTCAGGTGGTCCGGGTTCGACAGCCACGTCACCAGCAGCTCCAAACCTGGGAGACAGAAAATATAGAAATTCCATCGTTATATAGGGAATTTATTAAGGAACTACCATTAAATGCCAGACATTCCCTCCATATACATAGTGGGATCCAGAGCAACTGTGAAACTGTCAAATTTGACTTGACACTGTGTGTGCGTGTGTGTGTGTGTGTGTGTGTGCTGTCAAACAGGTTGCCGCATGCGGAAGAAAAACACATGTCCCGAGGGGCCATGCAAAGGCCTATTCAAAACACTAACTGAGCAATGAAAATAGCTAAATGGGTTTGGAATAGAAATAATGACACCATGTCATCATCAACAAAAGACATAATGCCAATCCTGCTTTTGGACTGAAACAGACCATGAGGGATTACGCCGCCCCCTTTCCCGCTACATGAAGTGATACAGGGGTTATTATGGATGTATTCTCACATAGAAGAAGTAATTTGTGTGCATGCGCATGTTCCACTTGCTCACCCTTTAAGGCCACAATCTCATTAAGGGCACAGCGATTCATATCCAGCCCACACAGAGACTCAGGGAACAGATTACGGACCAGGGCCTCGGAGAACACCCTCAGGACAGCCATTTCCTCTGCTCTGGAGCCGAACAGGGGATCCCTGGGACGAGACGCAGAGTTTGTAATTAACCGATTTTAAATCGTACACTTACAAAATACACTTTGATTTAAATCGATCGTTGACAAGGGAAACGCACAACGTTGAATTTCTGTAAATAATAATAGTTCTGTGTCAGGTCTTTACACACAATAGTATACTATACTAGGGAGTAGAAACACAGTGGTGTGGTTTTCAACCAAAAATGTAGGATGAGCAAAGACCAGACAGGCTCAGGCAGGCCTAGCAAAGTTGCCTGGCCAATGGGCCGAAGCTCACATCGGCTTGTGTGAATGTTCTTCTGTGTAGAAGAGAGAATCTTTGAGTTTGATTTTCTAATGGTTGCAGCACTGTTTTGATGACACAGGTGAAATTCCTCTAGTAAGTCTTCCCATAAAACACCTCAGGTTAAAAGACACACTGCAAGGAAACAAAGAATGTCAATGATTCACCGGTGACATAAAATCTGCCATAGCAGACCACACAGCAAACCACTGACAAACCAGATGACGTAATGCCTTGTGCGTGCGTACGACTATTTAGAACTTGGTAGGGGATTCCATAGAAGTAGCAACAGGAATAAGAACTTCACCTTTCCGCCTGCTTCGCGTTATGGAAGTGCTGGGTCAGGATCCGGACGGAGCCCACCACAGCCTCGCACAGGTCGAAGTCCCGGGCCCTGCTGATGACCCGGTCCACCACCAGGTCAAACTCCCTGCCCAGAGCCTGATGAAGGGGCTGGCACTCAGGGGGCTCTGGGACGCAGTACCACGGGAGGATTAACTGTCTGTAAGCACACTCAAACACTGGGGGGGGGGGGGGGGGACACACACAGACACATGAAGAGACATGACCAAACAAACATGCATAATGCAACCAAACAAAACACACACGTATGCAAACACACAAACATGCATGCGTACGCAAACACACACGCACACGCACACACGATTATTTAAGTACAGTCATGTGTATATTGATTTGTTTTTAATATGCACTTATTCTGTGTGCAACTTTAAAGCCAATAGTAAACTAGCCTCCTTTGCTTCTGAACTCAACGCATTTGTGTAGCAGTAGACAGATCAACTATTGTGGTTTGCTTTCACAGCATTTAAAAATGTTCTATAATGACTTCCACACAGCTTTCACTTCCACCTTGTAACATGAGCTCTCCAGAGCATAATGCTTTAGGCAAAGTTATGTGTGAACACCGTCATCTGTACACACACCGTTTGGTTGATAACACAATTGAAACTGTCTGACTATATGAGCTATATAGGACATTCGAATGCTTTCCTTCAAACTCATGTTACAGAACTCTGAAGGAAAAATATGTCAAAGTACATTTACATTATAGTGTTAAATTCCAGCGATAAAATGCAAGTCCTACCATGCCTCAGCGACCTTTTGACGTTGGGATAATGCAGCTGAAACGAAAGGTCCTCCTGTTGATTAACTTGTGGGCTATTCCCTCCATCATAGATATTGAAACCAAAACATGTTGCACCTGCTACGTTTCCCTAAAAAAAACAAGAAGGGAAACATGTTAAGTTCAAAAAACCATTAGGCCTTCATGTGAAAATTATAATGGTATCCGTTGTTGACATAAAGGAAATTCACCGAGGGCTTTGGCTGCATTCCAATCTTTGAAAGATTTTTAAGAGTTGTCAGACCGTCCGAAGTCACTTTACCCACAATAAACGATAGATAAATCAAGGGTAGCCCTAGAGCATTTGGTTAATGAACTTGGTGCATCTTGCGGCACACTGCCGCAATGTTCAACTCAATGCTTGGGTACCTCATCGAGCTAAACAGGCTCCTTTGTATTTTATAACGATACAACATTTCCTCATGGTTGACAATGCATATTCTTGCAGGTGCAGATCATCGCAAGAGTTAAGCTTTGTGTGCGAAAATGTACATTACCCGATGATCGTCTTCCTGGGCTGCTTCGTCTGTTTGTGTGCCGCTCTCCTGGCCCATGTTTCTCAATATCGGCGGGGTAGAGACGTAACAACACAGTACACACAACACGAACTGAGTCGCTATTTGACCGTACTCTGAAAAGTACCATAGTGAGCCCATAATCATGGCGATCCATAACCGCCATGGGTACATCTTTCTTATTTTTCACCCACGAAGAAGTTCCCGTGGTATTGCTTTTACTTAGTTTCGACGTATAGGTTTAGTCCTATCACTTGCTCCTCTGGTTATGCACATCTTCAGTGCTGATACAATCCCGTTTTTCTTGAGGCGTGAGCTGCAGGCTACTCGGAGCAGAAGTGATGAACCAGCAGCCCCTACGTATTGGAAGCAGATGCGTGGTTTGGAGTCGGGGGGTAATGTAATGCCATCTACAGGTTAAAAAGAGTCAAACTTGTTCGAGATAGGGGTCTGGGCGTGGACTAGTGTACTAACACAAAAACAACAGGAGGATTTCTTTGCCTTCGATTGGAGAATACTACGTTTTTCTCTTTCTTTTTTCTTGTTGGAGTTGCGATGCATTGTTGCAGATGTAAAAGGGGTTTATTGAAGTGTGGGCGATGCTATTTGAAGGTGATTCACGTGGTTTCAGTCTTTAATCGCCGAATCAATTCATTTGCATTTGGCCAACCTACCTGACTTTCTTGCTGCCATGCGGAATTCATAGTTTTCAAACAATAGACAATACATGGACCTGTATCTACCACCTGAGGTCGCTGGTGGACAAAAAGGTGAAAATGTTGTAAGTTACAAGCCTTTATTATTAGGACAATATGTATACATATATATATATATATATATTAGGCTTGAATACTCATTCGAAGTTTATTCTCTTAATTTAATTCAAAACTATTCAGGAAGATATGTTTGTGACAATGTTTTTCTCACCTCGATGCCTTGGTGGCCCAACAGTGAATGAGTATACTTTCAGAAGAAAGTTGCTTATCAGTCTCCATAATAATGAATGTATGTTGGACATGCAGCACCAATCCCCAAATCAAGCACGATATCATAGGATTTTGTGTGGGTAAGATTGATCTTTCGTTTTCGAACCTCTATTATATTAACCAAGGGCCACACACATATAATTTCCAGTGCCATCAACGTTATCTTTTCCACGACCCACATTATGAGCGGATCCTATGAAGACAGAGATATATAGCCTAACGGCAAGTTTAAAGAGAGCACTTTGATCCTTAATAAAAAATATAATGTCCAACCTTGATTCTTCTTGATATCTAAAATCATTATCACTCGCCAATGCTACTTTAAACAATTGTTAGTAGCCTTTAGTGATGAGTTACGGTGAGTGTTACATATTATACACATTGCTATATTTTATATGTACATACATATCCTTAATAGTAAATAATAAGTTGCTTTGATCAGAACACTTCCAAATTTAAAAATATTAGTCATGCCGCAGGGACCTCTATATTGTTGGGCCCTACACTTCTTCTGGCACTTCTGGTCGCCTCTTGGTTGTCTACTGTCCTCAAACTCATGCTGTGTGCCTAACACCACAGATGAACAGAACATTAATGGCACTGATCCCTGTTCCTTCTGACAAATCCTTCTTGTGCCCATTCTTGTAACCCGGTTGTTAGCCGGCAGCTCCGTGTGTGTGTGTGTGTGTGTGTGTGTGTGTGTGTGTGTGTGTGTGTGTGTGTGTGTGTGTGTGTGTGTGTGTGTGTGTGTGTGTGTGTGTGTGTGTGTGTGTGTGTGTGTGTGTGTGTGTGTGTGTGTGTGTGTGTGTGCAATGCATGGGTGTTGGAGTGTCTGTGTGTGTGTTTGGGGGCTCTCAGCGGTAATTGAAGGATTACCACCATGGACCCGCCTGGCTGGTTTAGGCCTACTGATATGCAAATGTGATAATTTTGTGTCCCAAAGCTGCCATGACAATCTAACAGAATTAGTAGACCATTACAATTTGAATCATTTGTGTGTAAAAATGTAGGTTTGCCAAGGCAATAATCCAGTCTGTCAGTGTTCAGTGTCAGAGAATAGTAGCTCAGGTCAGACACGTTCAGTGTCTGATTTATATTGTGCAGTCAATTCACCAGTGTAGATGGGGAATTTAATGCTGTCCACGTATGCAGACATTGACATCTCATCCATCATTTATCCAAAGCAAGTTTGTGGTACCCCGAGATAGACAATAATGGAACAAAAGTAATTTCCTTACAATCTCTATGCTCTGCCAGAAGGGCACAATACACATGAAACAATACTTTAGTACTCATGTAAGCTTGTTCCTTTAAGCATCAGTTTGGTGTTGCACTCTTGTCATTCTACAGCACGTGTACATGACAGTTAATGGAGTCAATATAGCTCTAAATAATCTAGTAGCCCCATGACCATCGTATCAAGGGACCAAATGCAGCCAGTGACAACATTGCCTGCAAGCTAGTCCTGGCAAGTTGCTCAGTACACGCCTTCTGTGTAGACATTTGGGCAAAAAGCCAATGTCGCCTCACAGCTGGTGTGAAAGCTCCAGAAATCTGTGAAGGCATTCTGGTGTATAGTCGTTGCTTTCACAAACCCAGTCCTCACCACAAACAGCATGTTAAAGCCATCACTGTAGTCACCCTCCGTTGTAGAGTCAATTTATGTCTATAGCCGAATAATCCAACCTCAAGTGTCCGTAGTAAGACCCACCGACCACCTTACTGGTACTACATGGACAGTAGTTCTACAATGGCTGTCGTTTTAGGTACAGTCATGCTTGTGCCTCTCCCAAAGCAGGCATGTCCAATTAGCAGAGAGACTCCACCAGCTCAAGGTTAAAGTGTTAGTCACACCAGTCAGAGGCAGAGAAAAGGCGTGATGATGGGAGACTAAAGTCAATTTAGAAAGAGGAAGTAATCCACCCTGGCACAGCTAATCACTGCTCCTTCCAGTAACCCATGCAGAGCCAGGACATTCAATGCAGTGAAAACCAGGACGACATGCATCTGCCATATGCAAAAAGAACTTTGAAATATCAAATTGCAGCTCAAACCCTTCAGCTGGCTTTGGTTAAAGGCCAATCACAGCCCATGAGATTGACCCTGTGTAGCAACGATCGAGTTTCACTCAGCATGATGTGATAGCTTCCAAGTAAAGCTGTAGCCAGGGGAGGCTACATCTTGTAAATATACGACTATACATTAAATGCCCGACAAGAGAAAAAGCTGCAGCCAAATAAACATGGGAATGACGTTTAAATTAGAAGGTCGTCTTTATTTTTACATTCCTTTGGTGAAGGATTAACATTCAGGTGGTCGGAAACAAACAGACGTGGCCAACAAAGTAGTGCATAATAGACTCCCCGCTACAACTAGTAAGAACATACTAGCTGGTCCCTATAAATACAGTGGTATTTCAGTTCTTTCAAATGTACAAGATATGTTACAGTCGTCACAACAGAAACCGTGGACACGAACGGCGACGACTTATAGGACTTTCTTCAGCTCGTCGTACAGAACCAGCACGAAAGCGCCACCCATGCCTCGGAGAACGTTGGACCACGCCCCCTTGAAGAAGGCCTTGCCGCCCTCGTCACGTGCAATCTTCGTCCAGCAGTTCATGGTGCCGGAGTACATGATGTCAGCTGAGGAAGAATGGGAAATTTGAAACAAAACATTTGATAAACATTTTCATTAATTGAAAGTTTAAATTTAAACCATTAAAAAAATTAAATGGCGGCTACCTCCTTTGCGGCCGGACTGCATCATCATGCGTCTACGGACGGTATCGAAGGGGTAGGACACGAAACCGGCCACGGCGGTCACCGACTGGGCGATGGCCCAGCTCACGTAGATGGGCGTGTTCTTGGGATCGGGAAGCATGCCTGCGGAAGAGAAAGTATCAAAAAGAAAAGTGAACAACAATGCATCCACAATTATTGGCAGTTGGCCAACGTATACAAATTCAGGCGTAAGACGACCATGACGCTAGGCCTAGGCCTGGGGCTGGCAGCACAAGCTGAGGACTCACCCTTGGCCGTGTCATAGACACCAAAGTAGGCAGCCCTGTAGATGATGATGCCCTGGACGGAGACGCTGAAGCCCTGGTAAAGACCCCTGATACCGTCAGACTTGGAGATCTTCACCAGACAGTCTCCCAGGCCTTTGAACTCTCGACCGGCCCCGGCCCGGCCCACGTCAGCGGCAAGGCGTGTCCTGGCGAAGTCGAGGGGGTAGACGAAGCACAGCGACGTGGCTCCGGCGGCGCCGCCCGACGCTAGGTTACCAGCAAAGTAGCGCCAGAACTGCTTGTGCTTGTCCACGCCGTCCAGGAACACGTTCTTGTACTTGTCCTTGAAGGCGAAGTTGAGGGCCTGGGTGGGGAAGTATCTGATGACGTTGGCCAGGTTACCTCTCCAGAAGGCCAGGAAGCCCTGCTCCTTGGGGATCCTCCTGACGCAGTCCATGATGCCCTTGTACTGCTGGTCAGCCGTGATCTGTTGGCTGGCATGTTGGACCTGTGGAGCAAGACAGAAGATTAATTTCTAATGCACAATACTGTTGAACTAATGAACAATACTTCTGAGGAACTGCTTCAATACTGCTGAACAAATGCACAATACTTCTGCTGAATTGTGGTTGCACAATTTAAAAAAACTTCCCAACTGGGCGCATGACTGCTGGTAACACAACACCAGACTTTTAAAATCGTCTTAGTGCGGTCTGACACCTTAATGTCATTCCAACAAGCCGCCCTCTACGATATCCATTCAACAACTATGCCCCACCTCCCACTCGTGACTGAAGGCCCAGTGCAATGGAAAGTGTTGGCTCAGGCTCAGTTCTAGACTACCCTTGCGCGACCTTGATAACATATGTGCAACTCTGTTATTCATTCAAATTGAATAAATAACGCAGTGACTGCATGTCCTGAACTATTGGACCTTTGGTTGGCTATGTGGCATATTACGCAGGAGGTGTCACTTAATTTATCCAACAGCCGAACCATTTTTTCCTTGTTTGGATCCCAACTTATAGACATAAGCAGAAGTCCTAATCAGAGCCCGAATCTGTCAGCAATATCTGTGCAACATATGAAAGACATTCAAAACGATTCAAAACATATCAAAAGCTAAACTAGACAGAGGTAAATTGCAAAGAATGGGGACAAAGTAATTTGTTTTTGCACGCACCTGGAGCAGAAGTTTCACTCTTTCGATGGGGGCAACAGCTGTTTTGGATATGGCAGCGCTAATGCCACCAGCCAAGAAGTCCTTAGCGAAAGAAATAGCTTGATCACCCATCTTCAGTTGTTTTAAGGTACCTTCCCCTTCACTCGCAGGACCGGTTGAGGTTTGCCGGTTGAGTTAAAATGACCTAGAGACAATCGGGGGAAGGGGCTTAAGAAGGCTGTGCGCGGGACATAGCGTCAACTTGGTCTCTGTGTTTCATTGGTGGTCCTGCGTTCAAGGGGGCGGGAATCAAAAGCGGCTTTAGATTTACATGTGCCCCCTCCCCTCATTCCCAAATAAGTTTGAATAATGTTCTCTACAATCCAACTAAGTACCACAAAAACGAACTTTTTTGATAACATTTAATTCAGGCCAATAACCTCTAGCCAGATTAATCATTCTTAACATCACGTGTAGTTTTGGGGGTTAACTCAAGGTCATGCCAAATAAAGGTCATCATGTACCAGCTGAAGAGAGGTCACTCCATCAGTTAATGACCCCATTTCCTGTTCACCCAGTGGGCAAATACGTTATGAGTCTATATGCAAAGTTGTCAACACAGCTTGTTGTAAATCACAAAAAAGTGATACAACTTGGGTATTTTCATTTCATAAAACAAGCTTTCAGGTCAATGTGTAATGTGTATGAGTTTGAAACGAGAGAAGAAAAGAACAAACAAGGATTATGTTACTTTTGGCCCTAGAGGGCAGCCAGGGAGGGTGAATATTGTGTGGATGGCAGGTGGGGGTGATGTCGTGTGTGTGTGTGTGTGTGTGTGTGTGTGTGTGTGTGTTCACTTCCTCCATTACCTTTGACACAGTGATGGTAAGACCCTGGCATAAAACGATCTCCATAAAAAAATATAGAAACAAAGACAATGCAGGGGATTCACATGATTTTAAATAAGTTTTAAAATGACAAATGATCAAAATAAACAGACATTCTTCAACAACAAAAATGATTGCTCAAATACAATTATTCATATTCTCTCTACCACCCAGGCAGGACTCTTTGTTTGCAGTAAAATTGATCGTTGAAACATCTTGATCAGTAAAATCTTTTTTTAACTGATAAACCGCTTTCTTTACTATGGCACATCTAGTTCTCCATAGCAAACATTTTAAAATCAGCCCCACAAAAAAACTGAATGAAAATTGAAAACTTTCAAGGAAGGCACATAATGGACATTATTCAGCTAGTAGCCATCTTTGTTCCATCTTGATTATTGCAACTAGTTCTGAGAAAAACAAACATGGCCGCTAGGTGACTAAGCCCCATGTCCAGTTAACTGTCTCCATCATTAAACCACACTCCTATGGAAACACATTGCGGTTTTCCAAGACTTAATTTTCCTATGCAAATAACAAATACATACATGATAACAAATACATACATGATGCCAGTCCCTTGAGGACTAATATTAAAACAGCAGCATGGACAATAATCAAACTGGAAATACTGAGGAATAAGAAGGTGAGGGTAACAATAATAACACTGTCAGATAATCCATAGGGCTGTGTTTGTCGAGGTATCTCTTTGAAGGAATAGAAGTCCAGTAATGTGAGGAGAACAGAACAAAAAAAGACACACATAGAAAAAATCTACGGTAAGGAAATTAATATGCGACTCATCTTGCCACAGCCAGTCCTTGTCTTATCCCCGAGGTCATTGTGAGCCGCATTCATTATCTATTGCACAGAGAGTCGCACGGCCCCTCTTCACCAGCGATTCTTAAAGGAGTCCTGCGACCTGAAGTTCCTGTTCTTCAAATAGCGCTTCACCTCTTGTAGCTCGTAAGGCCCCAGGCTCTGGTCAACGCCTGGGGCCAACGTGTAACTCAGGGGGGAGACAATGTACCCGTTGCGGTAAAGGCACACCTGTTTGCACGTCTCAAAGCAAGTGTAAAGGAGGCCAAAGTAAGGGACGATCTGTAGAAGAAGGAGAAATGGAATCAAAATCAACATGCAAATAGTGTCTCTGCACTTTTGAGTGACCTGGCGTCATGACATGGACACACACACACACACACACACACACACACACACACACACACACACACACACACACACACACACACACACACACACACACACACACACACAAAACACACACAAAACACACACAAAACACATAATCATAGAAAACACTCTTTTCTCATGATGAAGATAGGGCCTTCCACTCGCTTACTGCCATCACCAAATGACATTTGAAGTTGAAATTTGAGACAGGGGCATACTGTTCCATGGTTTGTTCACCTAGCTCATTATATCCGTGCTGCTGAACTACGCTGAGGACATCGTGGGCCAAGACCCTGCCTCTTTTTCTGTTACGTCTGGTACATGCGTAGTACGGTAATGAAACACACTGATCGTCTTTCAAAGACCGGCATAAAGTTGATGTAGTAGTAGTAGTGTGGCTGGCTTGCGAAACAGACACTTTCGGCATGGCAAATCCCATACTTTCTATTCCAGCCCGGCAAGATCGCTACAGGAAGAAGCCAACAAACCCAATAACTGATAAGATTTAAGAAATAATGGTCTCTATGCTCTGGGATCACGCTAGACAATCTGTGTGTGAATGGTCCCTTGGGTCTGTAACATAGATCGTCCTCACCTTGACAGTATTAGCAGTGAAGCCACTCCAGAGGGAGAAGACGCCCTTGTTTCTGATCATCTGCCGGAAACAGTCCAGAATTCCAGTAAAGTGCACATCAGCGCCCCCTAGATGTGGAAGGTGGGAACTCTGGGCCTGAAAGAGGAACCAGTGCATGCATGAGTTGGGCGTTTGAGATGAAAAAAATGTAGCAAAGGCAGGAATTAGCAAATGAACGGGGGTGAAAATCAGGCTACTACTATTATCATGCTATACAATGACTCTATACTGCAGTAATTGTTGTAAGTGGGGAAAAAGATAATTAAATTGCTATTCATCAACTTTTTCAACTGAATAACATCGTAACTTATAGCTCCAAACCTGGATGAGAGTTAACCACTCTCAAATATATATATATATTTTTAATCATATACACATTACTCACACAATTAGATTATAGAAATAATCGGATTGGGGGAGGATCAGCAGGAACCTACTTTTCAAAAGGGATTAAAGCTATGCTAGCATGTTTACCAAGACCAATATTGCATGGATTTCGGAAACCTGATTTATACTAACCATCAGTTACAACCATTGCTATTTTGTTAAACTACTTCCACCGATTTAAAAAGGAACCTGCCGAGGTTAAACAATTCTTCTTGTGGCCAACATTCACGATGCAATACCCAATTAGCAACCACCTTTTCTCTGGCTCAGAAGGATGTACTCGTCAGTCTAGAGAATGGCAGATAAGACACTTTCAGCGTGATAGAGCTAGATTGCTCTCCAAGAACACAGTGGAACAAGTCCCACCTGTTTCTGCTCTACAGAATCCATCATCCAGATGGATTTGGCAATCAGTGTTTTGCCGTGTGAAGCGACATGGATGAGGATGTGTGTGCGTGCGAGCAGGAGGGTGTGAAGGTGTTTGTTCGCTCTCTGCTTCAAGGCAGTTTGTTTCTGCCATTTGTTGGCTGGATAGATAGATAACATAATTTATACTCGGTGACCTTGTCGTTCAAACAAATCGTATAAAATAAATGTTTAACTTTCCTCATCCTCCTCTAAAAACAGTCAAAACAATGACATATGGTAATGCTTGTAAAACCTTGTTCTAATACCAAAAAGTCAACTTGAATGAACTTGGAACCCATTACTCTCACTGTGCCTTTCAAAGTGATAGTGACCGCGACTATGTTTAGAGAGGTTATGTACAGCGTCTGCAAACCCAGGCCCTGTTTTCACATTCACATCACATTCTCAGCTGCTGTATGACCGCGTGGTGCCTTATTATAGACCAATGTAGTACTCTGTCCTTTGCCGAGCTATTGTTCAGCATGCATCCTTTCTTGCAGAATTCAGTCCCCTACTTGTGAAACTACATATGTTGTTTTTGGGATCCTGAACCAAATTAAAATACAAAGTTATATACTTAACTTTGTATTTTAATCACAGTTACCAGTAAACTTTATTTAGTCTCTCTTATCATGACCGTATGTTTATTACAGACATGACACTGGGACATTCTGAAGAGAAAACTTGCCTGACATATTTCTGACAACATCCCTCATGCTGGTTTAAACCTTGAATGACCAAAAAAAGGCAAATTGAATTGCAATGCAAAAACTGCCCCCTGGTGGACATAATTTAACTCAACAATGTCTGACATCTAAGCATCAGCGATCCACTCCTACTTTACCTGCATCTTCCTCTTGACCGTGTCAAAGGGATAGGACAGGCTCTGAGCCACTCCAGCAGCCAGACAGCCATTGATGAAGTTCTGCAGGGAGTTGAAGCGGAAGGGGGGCTCCTGCCAGAGTTTGTCCAGGTTTGCGTACACCGCGAAGCAGCCGATGGAAAAGGGAAAGGCACCTGCATAAGAGACCAGGAGTTGGTTAGAAAGGTCATCCATGCTCATTAATAGTAACAGATTTCGAAAGGTTTTTATTCCATGACAAATCTGACTAGTTGGGCACATTTAGATGATGATTCAGTCTGTAGACTCTACTTATTATATTCTCATGAATACATTGATTATCTCATGTTGTGAACAACAATTTAAAAGAATCAGCAACAATAAACTCTTCTGTTTAGTTTGAAAGTGAGGATGAGCTTTTCTGAAGTTCTGCAGTATAATAGATGAACAAATACAATAATATTAGGTTTCTGTTATGTGCTGTATAGATGGACAATTTCTGAAAATATGTTGTATAGAACTTGAATGAATGGGCCTTGAATTTGTTCAGCCTCGAATAGTACAAAAGGGCTGTTGCCATGATAACTATTCAACAACCAGTGCTCAAACGGGCAACGTCATTAAGACTAAAACCTGCCCTGCATGCACTGTAGCGTGCATTTAATAACTTATATTTCACATCAATACTGGAGGAGATGCATTATGTACCCAGTACTGTTAGCGAGAAGCCCCTATAGAGGGCCAGAAGTCCTTCGCTCCTGTAGACGGAGCCCAGGGTGTTCAGGACTCCTGTGTACGTGGGCTCTCTGCAGTTCTGCACTATCAGTCGGGTCTCTGCCACCTCCAGAGGGTAGGTAGCCAGTGCTGCTGCAATGCCGGCGATTCCTCCAGCAAATATGGCCCTCCACTGGGAGACGTAGCCCATCTCGTCCATGTGAAGGTGGACTATCCTGGAGACAGAAGCAGCCCAGGAGGAAATCAGTAGGGAAGATAATGCTCAGGCTTGTCCATGTAAAATATATATTCTCAGCCTGATAAATATTAAAACCTTGTTCAGCTTGACTGCCTGTCAAGAGATATCTTACTATTCTTAACATTTGTAGTATTCATAGGGAATATTATCCTTGACAAAGTTGTAATAACTTCATTTTGTAGGATTATTTCCTATTCTATCGTAAAAAGCAACAAAAAAATATATATTTAAAAGTAGTAAAGATAAACAGAGAAAGTAATCTCTGTGTATGAACGAAGAATCCACTATATTTTTCAACCAATCACGGCACTTCCTTCCTGGAACATTTTGTACAGCAGGTACATTTCCTTGTGTTGGTGGTTGGGACAATACCAACATGAAGGCACTCCAGCGTTACGCTCAGCCCACAACAACTTACATTGTTTTCCGATCATAAATATCGTAACGCTTGAACCTATGATTAGCTGTTCTCATGATTTAGAAACCAGTTGTTTCGCCCGGTTTCGCTCTTCAGTGACCCCGAGACTGGTGTCTGATGACGCCATAACATCGACTGAGCGAACATAGCGATTTGATTGGATAATAAGAGAGGGTGTGCCTTGGTTGAAATGGAGGAAGTGTTAAACTGGGTAAAGCTTAATAGCTTGTGGTAACAATCAAATAAAGTCGATAGTAATAGGTTGTCTATGTGTCTTAACAACCTATATAAACTCTAACACATAGATACATAAATTTTTAATAAAACTGGCCATGTATCCCTGTATTCATGCTTGGTTTAGCCAAACGAAGTTGGTGTTTACGTTAGCAACAATGCTAGCCTTTGTACCCTAAACCACCGCTGATTAGGTAAGGAAACGCCACAGTCTAATCAAGGAGGTTATATATACTATTTATTCAATCACTTACTTTTTGTACGCTGCCAGGTGAATTGCGCTGTAAGGGAACAACCGAAGACAGGAAACGAGGTTTCCTTTCCAAAACCCTCGAAGTCCTTCGTTTTTGTAGATGAGATGAAAACTTTGCCAGAAACCTTTCTTGCAATGGAAGGTGCCAACTTGACTTTTGATTTTTATAACTTCCAAAGGAGACGTGACCGTTTTACTAAGAATACCTGCAAAACCGACACACGAAAAGCTTTGCGAACTTGTCAGTCTATCATCCTTTCTAATTGTTGCCATTTTAAATCGGGCAGAATAGTCACCAAACGACTTTAACTATAATAAGGGAGCCATGAGAATAAGTTGTTTACCTGAACAACTAGGCCTAAAGATAGACTAGGAAAGTATCCTTCTTCCTCCAGCCAGCGGTGTTGTGTTTGTGAGTTACGTCACACTAGTCCGTGATGCCAAATGGTTGGTTATTCACTGTAAAACCATCAGGGGGTGCTATTTCGCCTTCAACTTGTTCAGGGTGAGACAGAACGATAGATGGCGCTAGGCTCAAACTTTTTGCTTTCGAATGACTAAAAGGGAATGACACGCCACTTAGGGGGGTCGGTAATCGCTCAATAAGACATTTCTTATTGCTTATGTTTATTTATTTATTTATTTATTTTTTCCACAATGTCTTGTTTTTTAAAAAATGTATGATGACTATATGCTCTGTAAGGTGACCTTGGGTGTCTTGAAAGGCGCCTCTAAATTAAATGTATTATTATTATTATTATTAATAAAAAGATCAGTCTTTCATTTACAGCTGGACTTACAGTGGTACGATCACTGAAAACCTTTGTCTTTTATAAAAACAAGACATTTTTTATTAATCACAGCATTTCCATCATTATTAATGACAGAAATTGTTGTTTCCTCAAAAAGCATTGAAACTGTAATTTTATTAACTACAACTGCTATAATATTACAATGATCAAAGTACTGTAGGCCTCCCTGTTAACATCGACCAAGTTATGGCCCATTGATACAATGCTAATTAAATAATTATGCCTTTAATTCACAATTAATAAATCTATTTATAAGAGTTATATTTTCATCCCTGTCGTGACTCATGTTTACCACTTTTTGTTTACATCCTGCAGAGAGAACCCCTTGATTTTTCTCTCTCTCTCTCTCTCTCTCTCTCTCTCTCTCTCTCTCTCTCTCTCTCTCTCTCTCTCTCTTGAGTGGGGCTTGCGGAGTAGAAGTAATCAGTCTTCCTTTCATTCCTCTCAATGCAGTCATCTCTTAATGGAAGTAATAATGATAATGCACTGTACAGACAGGTCGTTAAGATGGCACTTTCCCAGAGAGCTAAATGTTTTCTTAACTGAAAGGTCATGGAGGTAAAGTCGTTATGACTGAAATAGATGAGGTCCGCTTCAAATCTGTTCTGGAACCATTTGTACATTAAGTGAATTTGTCTGCTGTCCTGTGAGCTCACTGTGTAGAAATTAGCTCAGAGAATAGAGCCGACTTACAGAAGCACATGGATTCAGAACTGGAAGCCTGAAGAATGTCACAGTTTAAACTAGGCTTTTCTTTGCACCCAAGAGCAATAAAAGTCTCGGGGCTTCCTTTGAAAACGCTTTGGTTAAAAAGATCTCCCTTTGATGTCACTGTCCCGACGACGCGTGTGTGTCTCTCAGTGCCAGAGATAGCAGGGCTGCCTTTTTTCAAGATAAGTAGACTGAGATGTGCGCTCAAACGCATCGTCTTATCCATATCGGCCCGGGCAATGTTGCCCAGTCGTCCCCTAGGAGTGCCCTACCATCCTCCACTGTCCTTCCTCTGTCTCTGTCGTTAGCCCCCCAGCGCCCTCACCCCCTCCCCTTTGTATTTATACAGAGCACAGATAGAGAACTGCCCTCTTCCTCTATGTATATTTGCCCCCTGAATGAGCACTTCCTCCGCAGAGGCTAGCGTGGGAGCTTGTCTTCAGGGGGACCGGCACGTAGCAGCAGGTGTAGGCTGGCCAGGGCATTGTCATGCTGGGGACGTCATGCGCAAACCAACCCTTGATCTTCCTCTTTGAAGTGCTGGTGTGTGACAGGGGGGCTCGATACAGTACATCCAGCCAGGGGACGGACCGTGGCATCGGATCAACAGAGGGCGCCGGTGACTAGTGAACACAGGCTGCACCTCCACCACCACCTCCACCACCCCCCTCCTTCTCCTCCTTCTCCTTCTTCTTCTCCTCCTCCTCATACAGGCTGGTGCCAGGCTCACAGACTGGTGCAATAAAATTCTCACCTCATTATCTGAGACCGCTACATCACAGCCCTGTGTTGGGGGGGAGAGGGGGTGGAAGTGGGAGAAGTCTCGGGGGTGGGGAATGAGAGTCGGGTGGGGTGGGTGAGAGTAAAGCCATTGAATTGGTGGGAGAACAGAGTGGATTCATTCATGTGGCTGTGTTGACACCTTTGAGGCCAGCGAAGCTCCAGCCACACTGCGACACTCTCAGGCCCACTTTACAGGCAGGGGAGGCCCAACAGAAGCCGCGTTTTTGACCTTATTAATTGTTCCTACGATGGGCTTACTGTGAAAATGATCGTAGTGGTTGTGAGAAAGGGCCAACGTCACTTTGCACCTCATTACAAACAAAAGGGTTTCTCGGAGAGAGAATATTGAGTCATCCTGACGCAAAGTCTTTAAAACGTCTTGATGGAGGTGCAAATTGCATTTTTATTTAAGTTGTGATAAAAACAACACTTTTCTGTTTTCTGCTAGTTAAATGGTTTGATGCAGTACCACATGATATGCTTGGAAGTACTTCATACATCCCATGTAATCACATATTCGATTTTTAGCAATCAGACTTGTTCTTGCACAATGAAGTTAGCTAAAAATAATTTTGAATAAAATAATAATATGATGATAGGGATAGTCGTTAAACTTTGGGTTGTTTCAACTTGATGTGTTTCAATGAGGCAGATGAAGCAATGAACAATTAGGGGGCGGGGGGGCAGCTGGTGTGTCGTCCCCTTATCTACCCTGTGTACAGCCAATAAATCAATATCAAATCTAAGGAACAGGAAGCCAGATGGCCTTCCTCTAAACCCACAACCCTACAGGCAGAAACCTTCAGAGTCGGCCTAGCTACTGTACCTCTGGTGCTCCCAGCCCGCCCTTTGAAAGCATAGACATGTAACAAGCAGCCCATGAATGACTAAAGGGGACAAATAAGCTGTTACGACTGTGGCCAAATCATTGTTTGTGTTTCCAGCTACTTCAAAGGCCCCACCGTGTTTGATATGCAGTCGTTCCCCGTCCCCGTCCCCCAGCCGCCCCACACCTTGATCCAAGCCGCATACAGGTGAAGGGGAGGGGTTAGTCCGTTGAGAAGAGAGGTGGTGGAGGGGTGGGTGGGGGAGAGGCCTACAGTTTCTCCTCAGCCCTGCCTCCGGGGCAGTTGACCAGCACGAGTGCTTCGGACATGTCTCTCATTCCCTGGAGTGCAATCGCTCTGCTACACCAACAACGCTGGACGTTTTATTTATTGCTACACTGATTGATTACTTTGTTGTGGTTTTTTATGCACCTTTACCGAATACCAAGTAAATTAGGGACGTGCTCCACAAAACACGTGACGCCTTGTGGTTCTCATCTTGAGGACCATAACCATTACTGTAGCTGCCCTTCACCTATCTAAGGGAACCACTAGGAGAGAAACCACAGCAGAGTGTCCGGTGAGGAGCGGACAGCTCCCGATAGGGTTAATGAGGTCACCTAGCTAAAGACATCCCAGCCAGACCCATTCTGATTTCTGTGTTGGCCAGAGGGGTCGGGTTAAACAGTAGTTTGATTGAATGGCTGGTTCACAGGCCGGTGTGAAATGCCAGCGCTATTGCAATCTGGGGGCCCAGAGGAGTAGGGGGGGCTCAGTCCTGGCCTTTGTGTGGCCCGTAGTCTGAGTGCGGCCCCATTGTTAGTGTCCACACAACCCCCCTCCCCCACCCCCCTCCCCCCCCACCCCAGACTCTCCCTTCTCCTCCTTTGTCTCGGGCAGCTCAACCATTTCCCTTAACACAGGTCAGGGTAGGGTCGTGACTTTGGACACTGTCTGTCTCCCCGTTCTGCACACTCATAAAATGCGAGCGACACACAGATGCACTGTTGTCATGCATCAGCGAGATGGCCTGCGCTGGCTGCAACAGCTGGCCGCAGGAAATATGACGGAGATGGGGGTTACGCCTCAAACGGATCACGGGTGATTCGAGTGAAGGCACGCTTCTAGACTACATTAACGTCGCCGTTCATCACTTTTATTGATACCGCACATTTGACAGGTGTTATTCATGGGTTTCTATGACAACAGTGACATGGTGGATGTATAAAGAAAATTTTTTCGATTTCCAGATTCATCAGTATGGGAACCATTTATATTGTAGAGGCAATTGATGAATAAAACAATAACGTTAACATCAGCAGGATAGTTTGGGAAACAAAGTATTGTGTCTGACTCCCGGCCAAGTGGTTCTGAGTTTAGCCCCTAATGTCTGCAGCCTCCCCTGTGGGCATCCTTGAGTTGCATAACCCCTGCGTAACCCCTAGCTTATGCTGATAAAGATTACCTCTGTAACAAAACCAGGTGTATCTCAATAAAATGACTCAATACTCTATAGTAATAAAAAACTGTTCTTGTCTGAGATTAATTAAGTACCATGTTAAGTCATCACACTAACAACAACAATAATATTAACAACAAGTTCTACTTCAGCCTGAGTCAGCTCTCTCTCTCTCTCTCTCTCTCTCTCTCTCTCTCTCTCTCTCTCTCTCTCTCTCTCTCATCATCACAACCTGGCCTTCATGCAGATAAGAAGAGGAACTGTAGAGCTGTGTGCACAGCGCAGGTCAACAGTGTGAGGAGGCTGGGGACAAGGTGTACAAGCGCGTTCCCTGATAAGGATCACTGGGGGTTTTTGATCTGCTACAGGGCGTCATGCTGGGAGGACGAGCCCCTCGACACGGCTGGTACAAACAAGCTGAGCCTTGAAGGCCGGCCGGGCGCTAAGGGCTAGTCAAACAAATACACAAAGGATAGTGGTGAGGCTCTGGTAATATGTAGTGGAGCCTGAGTGCAGGGCACACACACACACACACACACGCACACACACACACACACACACACACACACACACACACACACACACACACACACACACACACACACACACACACACACACACACACACACACACACACACACACAATCACAGAGATACACAGTCACACTCAGGCACAAACATACACATATACACACGCACACATTCATGGACCTGTCCACGAGCATCGACGCACACATGAATGCAAAAATACACAAAAACACAAACACACAGATGAAATTCTTTATTTGAACGTTGAGGTGCAGATCATATGGGAAGCCCAACTCTATTACAAACTCTTCTCTTTGACCTCTGACTATCAGAATAATGTCAGTTTGAGATGTTCAAGAACACATGCTGAGCACTGTTGTATACCACCTCACCTTGTAAAGGGAGTTAGTTCTCCAGACTTGTTGGACCTCATCAACAAGGTTATCAATACGATCATGCCAGGGAATGTACAAAGATTGCATATCTTAGACGCCTTGTTGATGTGTGCAATGGTTTCCGTATGCTACCCAATCTCTATGCATAACATAGTGTGGGGAATGGGTTTCTTGATACCTGTTAGAGCGATTAAACCTTGTTGGCAGTACCACACACACAAACACAAACACACACACACACACACACACACACACACACACACACACACACACACACACACACACACACACACACACACACACACACACACACACACACACACACACACACACACACACACACAAAATTCTCCTTTGAAGCATCTTGTTGAAAAGGAGAGGGGCGGGGGTTTGGGGTGGAAGGGGCTCTTGTCCCTTTAGCATTTTCAGGCATTCACCCCATGCAGAGAAGGCCAGACAGAGCCTTAGGCTGGAGTACAAGCCATGGCCTGAGCCACATATCTCTCTGTCTGACCCAGGGGAGGAAGGCGTAGCCTCCAGTGACCAGGGTGGTTCCTACTTAGTTTACCCCTTACGTTTCCCCTCAGTGACAGTTAGATTGCAGAGTGGATATTTATTATACCTTTGGAAATTCTCCATAGGCTAGTCCTGCAATCATGCATGTGTTAGGGGGAATGTCCTGTGGGTAACTACAGCATTGCTCTGACAGCTGTCTGTTGGTAGAAGGTTGTCTTTTGAGATCACGATTGTTGAATGGATCTGATTTCTCTGGCAAATATACACACACACACTTCTCTGTTAGATTGATGACACTTTTCTGCAAGTATTTTTGTGCAGGTTTGCTTGTGTATTTATTGTACCTGTCATCCATTTATCGAACACTCACGTTCATGACAGAACTTGGTTACAATGTATCTAAAGTATCTCCAGTGGTGGGGACCCACAATGCTTTCATTTACAACCCCTCCTCGAGGACATCAAAGGGTCTCCGGGAGTGAGAGTCCAGCTGGCCTGGTGGTGTGAGGTTTTCTCTCCTCTCGCTATCTCTTGCTCCAAAGGATCTTGTTTGTGTAGAGGATGTTTACTGATGCCAGGAGAGACAAACAGCGTCCTTTTCTTGTTTGTAGGCGCCCCCCACCTCAAACAGAGGCCTGTGAGGTTTTTCGCTTCTTCTGCTGTTCGTACACGAGAAAGACAGGCCGAGAGCAGGACGCGAGAGGAGGATGTGTCATGTTGTTGTCCAATGTTTACCTTGTCCCCCTTTCTTTTCAACACTTCTACACCGTTCCCCGCATGCGAACCCAGAACGGTGATAGCGCAGTGTGGAATACAACTGGCTTCACTCTTTCGTTCATAATTAGGATAAGCCTCTTACTAATAGATGAGTCTCAGTCCATGGACGTAACAATCAGTAGTGTTGCGATTTATTTAATTTGTCGTAAAACAAACACCACTATTTTTTTTTTTTTGCTATTCCTTATAGTATCAGGAAGAGTGACTAGATAACCGTTGAACGCCTTTTTAAGTATCTAAAATGTAGTGATAGCTCTGTAAATTGATTTAATACACGTTGCAACCCACAAGGGGTCACTCTTACTCACCACTACTGTTGGACCCACAAATGTTTAGATAAAAATATAAGTTATTATTCCCCATTTTGAGATGTATACTTTAAGTTGGTAAACTGCTATTTAATATCTCATTAATTTTTCTCCAATATCTAACAGCTGTTACATGATAGAGAAACTGGAATCATGTGTCATGAAAGGTGTTTTAACAGATAGATTATCTAGTTCTACATGTAGACTCTACAAAAAGCCAATCACAATTATTATCAAGATGGTTTGCAAAAAGGTGGTGATAAATCACTTAATTGTCCAGATTTGCCCCATGTATTGGCACCTGCAGTTGTGGCGTTTCATTCCACATCTATAAATCATGGTGGAGTGTTAACAACACTGTAGTTCTATAGCCCGCACACTTCCGTTGCGCCCTGCAGGGGGCACGATGCTTTTACATTGTCACTGAGTTTAGAATGTATTAAAGTCATCAGGAAAGCTATACTTTGACATAACGAGTGTCTTATCGAGACATTTGTAGGCCCATATATTAGTGGTGTCGTTGGTTTTCTGAAATGTGTAATTATTGTAGATGTCTCTGCGGAAATTCCCCGGGCAATCAAGAAAATAATAGTTGTGACGTCGTATCCTCATTACAATTAGGCTACATTGAATATGCAAAAAAATTATCAGTGTTCCTCATTTAAATAAGTCACGACACGTTCCTAGTCGTCATAAATAATAATAATTATTATATCTATGGAAGTTTGTTCATTTGAACTACCGTTCATTGAATTCTAGAAATGTAAATGTATCTGTTATGTGATGTTGCATTGACTACGTTAATTCGTATAGATGTTTGCAAGTTAACGTGCGTTATTCTATTTGTAATAATGAAAAATCACTTATAATATTGTAACTTATATCACTCGTGGCTGTGTTCCCTCCTAGACAGAGCAGTACAACACCTGCGCGGACTTCCTGTAAGAAGCGTCAGACCTGGGTTTGTTTGTTTTTTCCAAACTGGGAATATCGCCCAGCTCACGCCTGTCGGATGGACTACAGCAGGGGCGGTGTACCATAATAACTTTTACACCACAGAATTGGAAGCGACGTTGGCGCGAAGATCGTCGAGATCCGTCAATGTAAGTACTATTATTTAATGAAATAATGCTTTTCACGGTAAACTCTTTTTACCCTGTTCGACTTCCGGGGAAAAAACAACCTTTACAGGTATGGTGACTGGCGAGTTTCGGTATCGGTGGGCAACTGTGAGTGTGAAAACGTCATGTTTGAACAATTCACTTGTTCCCAATGATACAGCGGTTTGTGTTTTGCTGTTTCGAAACTGCCGAGTTTACACCCAAATCCCTTTTACAGCTCAATGTGTCGTGTAACCTCGTTCCCGACGTAAGCTACTGAAGGTGAGCCATGTTCTTGGGACGACCAGCAACGAGTGAGTTGCCCCATCGCCGACGTCCCTGAATCGTACTTTTATGACCCCCTCTATCAGTGGCGTATGTCACGTCAGTGTAGCGATAAGGAACGAGCTGACTGTCACCCGCTGACAGTGGGTAGCCTACGGTGAATTATTTATGATTCTGGCGACCGCATAATTAGCCGTCAGATGCGTAAGGGGGTCATTGCTGTCTCTCTCCTCCCCCCCCTTACGACAGGATTAATCAGTGAGGATGTAATGAGAAACATGATATGTTTTTAGAAATGGATGAATTAGAAATATTAAATAGTGGAATTACAAGGTTTTCGGATAAATTCAATGACAATAACTATTGTAGCATCCTTTTGGGAAACTTATATAAATGAATTCATAATAATATACTTTTTTTAATTTAAGACTATTATTATTTTATCGAACAATAATGGAAACCTAATACTTGCTGCAGATATGGAGGAAATACGTACGATAAAGTGGTTTAGTTTCTTAAGTGTATTATGACATTTGGGGGAACAGATGTATGCTTATTGCGCAGTACTATAAAGACATAGACCCACATACCAGTAGATTAAAGCTCTAATAATAATAAAGACAGTAAGACAAAGTCATAACGGAAGTTCAAAATCAGTAAAGAAAATTATGATGAATTATGTATTGTTTATCATTATCATTAGTATTAAGGGTGATATAATAAATATTGGACCAGGATACGTAGAGGGGGAATGTTGATGAACACATTTTACCTATAATGTGTTTTCTGAGGCGCATTGACTGAATTGTTTTGTAAGTAAATGCAGCAACAGGCTGAGTAGACATGATGACAAACAGTCTCACGGCCAGTGGTGGGAAGTGAGAGTCAGCGGCTCACCTGTGTTCCTTAGGTACAGGGCACGCATGTGACTCCAACATATACCATCTGAACCAGTTACTTGGCTCAGAAAGCGGGGAATGCCACCTCTGGTAATCCTATGAGCCCATAGGACACTTCAAGACTTTTACCCAGAAAGCTTAGAGAGTCACATGATCGAGAGACATTTGATTTCAATATGTTTAGGAATATTGAGCAATGAGCACATTTTCCAGTCTGCTCTTGTTGTTAAAAAAAAACGAAGCCATTCCAATGTTGGAACGTTTCGACTTTCAGAGACATTGATAACAGCCTATCATTTCGTACAGTTGGCTCCCTTTCAAACAGGTTGGAACATTTTTGCACTTTGGTGCTTGGCTGCAGCCGTAGAAAATGGCAGTTTATTCCAGTTTCAAGTTCCCACCATTACCCAAAGCCACTGCAATGAATCCAGTGCATGTCATAAGTAGCAGGTAGAGGCTAGACATTTATTTAAAATGCATGTTATTAAGGTGAAGGTAGGGATTGGGCATCTTGCTGAAGGATACCTACAGGTAGACTAAAGACCTTGGGGCTTGAGCCGGGTGACCTTTTGGCTGGGAGCACCCTAGCCAGAACATTGTCCTGCCCCCTTCTTGTTTTCCCTCCTTGTGAGTGAGATGGGGAGCAACTGCTCCTGCTCCAGTGCGATGACTAAAGCAACCCCCTATGAGCAAGAGCCTTCATACTCTCTAATCTGTCTGTGGCGTCGATATGGTTTGGTGATCTGTGTTTTCAGTCAACAAGGGATGTCAAACGGAACCAAAGGTAATCATCTTATGATGTCGGTTCTCGCTAGGACGAACGACGTAACAGACAAACATTGTGGCCTGTGGTTGTTTCCTTGAGGGTGCCACCAATAAGGTACACATGTAATCACAAAGCCATGTCCTTTTTTTAAAGGTCATGTGAACCATTTGATTGAACTCTGAACCGCCCAATTTGTATGATGGTGTTGGAATGACACCTAGCAGCCCGCTGCCTAGACGATGGTCATCTATCTTCTTCTCTCACCTTCACTGACTGTTGCCGTCCACAAGACTCTCGAGGTTCAGAGGAACACGTGCCTCTGATGAATACATGCGCTTCGTCATGTGTAAAAACTCCCCAGGAGATCCCAGCCAACTTCAATTAACCGGTAAACAATGTGGCTGGGTGACAACCACAGCGTGCCTATCATTCCTTGGCCTACCTGAATACCAGCCAACCTATGCCTACTGTCCGCTGTGAGGGCAGGGTGGGTTATTTACAATAGTCCGCCAATCTTTTCCTCTGCCTCATCGTCGAGCGACTGGGTTTAAGGTGCGTGGAGAGAGCCTCGCCTGGTTTCTCATGTTTGTCTTGCTGCTGGTTCCGGTGGGCCCTATCGGTTACTGGAGTCGCTGTCACCTGAACAATGAGGGAGAATGGCCTTGAGGACAAAGTCCGAATTGATCTCACCCCGCCTCGCCTGTACACACGCACGCATGAGCGCCCACAAAGGCCTCTGTACGTGCAGGGACAGACGGCAGCCACCGAGGCCTCTGTCTGATTTGTCGGTCCGACCATCGGCCAATGGGAGCTATTCGTCTTCAATAGTGCAACATCAGCCGTACGATCTTAACCACTGACATACAAAAACATACAGATCTGAACTGGGAACCCACAAGGGTGGACTTAGGCGGAATGCTTCAGACCCCCGCCCCCAGCCAGCTTCGGCTCTCGCACCCTTGTGCACACCAACCTATTCTCTCTCTCTCTCTCTCTCTCTCTCTCTCTCTCTCTCTCTCTCTCTCTCTCTCTCTCTCTCTCTCTCTCTCTCTCTCTCTCTCTCTCTCTCTCTCTCTCTCTCTCTCTCTCTCTCTCTCTCTCTCTCTCTCTCTCTCTCTCTCTCTCTCCATCCCGCCTCACTCAGTCTCTCGCTCATACCGGAGACACAATCATTACTGTGCTGGTGCACTGGAGAGGTAGGGCTCTGGTTTCAGCCAGGCTTCAGTGGCGGGGGCCTAGCTGCTGGGTGAGAGCCTGTTGTTTGTGTGGCTGGGACGGCTCAGCGTCTCGGCGACATTAGTGTCATCCGGGCCGCGTGAGTAGAACAGAGCTTCTCATCATTTATTTTGGGTGATATATGTTATGCTTTGCTGTTTATTGCTGCTTGTTATGCTACTTAGGAATTGTACGTTTGGTGGTTTTGGTCCTTGCCTGGTGTTGGGTTACCACTTCTGCTGTCACAACACCTAAAAGGTTGACCATTGATTCACACACACACACAGTTGCTGTTGCTTCTCAATCTTTCTCAAGAAATGTTAATGTCTTTCTCGTGCATCAATTTCATTTCTAACAGATGACTGTGTATAGATGGTAATGGACCAAGACTTTTCCCCAAAGAATGCAATCATAACTTGGGCTCTCCTCATGAGAGGGAATTAGGGGAGATTAAGCTGCTCACGGAGGGATCCAGACCTCTGCTGATTGGATGCGCGGCGGTCATTAGCGGACAGGATTGCATTGCTGCTGCCGTGTTCCCATGGTCATTGCAGTGGCGTGGCGTGCCTCGTGTTCCTTCACATTCGCCCGGTTCGGCGTTAGCCTGCGTCCTCGCCGAGTTGCATTCAGTCTAGCCGAGTGAATGAAACGCACACAGTGACTGATTTAGCTGAGACTTGTGAATTCCCTTTGTCCCTCAGGAAACCTGCTGAGGGGAAACAGCTGTGGCTCGCTGCTGCGTGTGGGATTTGTGTCATTTCCTGTGTTACTGGGGCTGTTTTCAAACGTACAGCCTTTCAGACCTCTCTTTCTCTTTTCCCCTCTCCAACCAGATGACCATCATTGAGATCTGAAGACGGGCACCGGGCCAACAGAGGATACAGGTCTTTAAAATGGAGTTCTCTCGGGATGTACACGGGGAGAAACACTAGACGATACAGAAGAGCCCTTAGGAAACAAGACACCGGATTTCCCCGGAGAGAGGTGTGCACGTGTGAGGAGGAGGAGGAGGAGGAGGAGGAGGTAGTAGAGGAGAAGGATTGCTTTTCCAGGAGAAACAAAGGAAGTACGGAGCGTGGTCAGTCTTCCAGTCACCATGACGGAGCCCAAGACCGCCGCCGGCGGGAGTCCCGCGGCGGCGCTGGCGTGGGCGCGCGTGTGCAAGGAGTGCGGCCAGCAGCACGAGGGCCAGGACAACCACCTGTACGAGTACCAGGACGAGGTGGACGACGAGCTGGTGTGCCACATCTGCCTGCAGCCGCTGCTCCGGCCCATGGACACCCCGTGCGGCCACACCTACTGCTTCTTCTGCCTCAGTAACTTCCTGAAGGAGCAGGACTTCTGCCCCGTGGACCGGCTGAGGCTGCAGCTGCACCAGTGCCGGCCCTCCAGCCTGCTGGTGCGGAACCTGCTGGACAAGTTGATGGTGCTCTGCCCCCACAGCGAAGAGTGCCCCCAGCAGATGCAGCGCTGCGAGCTGATGCCTCACCTGCACAACAGGTGAGCTACGAGCGGGGGGGGGGAGCGCTGGCAGGCGTATGTTGTATTGTTATGAGCGTTGCCTTTATAACTGAATATGAACCGGGATAGATATCCAGCCAGTCTGCTGAGGCTGGTGTTTTTTTCTCGACAAATACATCCTGGTCGATACTATTTTCTAAATGGTCTGTAATCACAAATCGACTCCATCAGGCTAGGGGTCCCTTTTTTTTTTAATATTCCCGTGCATTCCCGGGGAGAATGATCTGCATGTGCTTTGGGGTATTGCTGCGCACGATGTCCTCCCGGGCATCTGCCACAGGTCTGTGTTCTTGCCTGTCTGATGAGGCCTGTATGGGCACATACACCTGATCACTCAGTGGTTACGCCATGAACCGTTGCTATCAGGCCAAGTCATGCTTCGCTGTGAAGGGCTTCTAGTTTAAGCTACACCAGATATCGAGGACAACTTGATAATGTGAACACTATATGAATTCAATGTTATGTTCTGGACTGTTTCTTGAACTAAACTATTCTATTTTAAATTCAATATTCTTCTGAGTATCTTGCATTGAGTACCAATAGATATCAGTTCTCCAGTAACTGGTGAGACTGCTACGTGTGTGAGATGGCAGCCCTGTATAAACAACTCGATAATATTTACATCCTGGCAGAATGCTAAATAAATAGCGTCAACACAATTGACAATTCCTTGACAATGTAACTCAGAATAAACATTGAGTTCATAAGTTGATTTAAAAAAAAAAAAAAATAGTATAAAAAATAAAAGTTGTCTCTGCGCAGAGAGCCCACTGTGCGACTAGCACTCCAAGGCTGGAGTGCTGCAGTGGACCCATGAACAGTGGGTACACTCCGGGGTTAAAGCAGGGGAACATCCTGGAGGGCACAGCTGCAGACAGGGATGCCACTACTCGGTCTCAGGAATGTAGCTCGTGGTATTGCTGTCTGAGTCAGCTGAGGTTCTCTCAGTTCCCCTCAAGAGCGATAATCGTGGTACAAAACAAGGCAATGGTCACTATAGAAAATAACTCTGTGTCTTGGCGTCCTGCAAACCATATTTCTTATGGACATTCCCATTACAATCCTCAGTGTTTCTTCTAAAGACCTTTTTTTTTTTCTTTTTTTTTTCTTTTTTTTGCCGCAGCCGTGTAATAGCACAAGCAAATGTCCTGTTTACCTGAACTCACTCTCAACTGTGATGGACATATCCTGCAATTTGGCCCTTGGCTGATAGCCGTCTGCCTCCATGTTATTGTTCCGACAATGCTGGCTGTGGAGCCTAAGTTTCCTGGTAGTGGTCGCGGTGCGAGCCTCTGTGAGTGAATGTTTCGCTGGGATGGACCTCTGCCCTGCTGCGCACCTTCTAGCATAACGTTTAAACAAACAAGCAGCAAAGTCCCTGGGTTCAGGAAATAAACGGCAGTGGTTTCACCAAGACTAAATCAGAGTCCACCTGCCCCCTACAACCACCGCTACCTGCCAAGACTCTGCAATGCAGTAAAACAGTACAGAGCACTTGGCTAAATTCAGTGTGTGGGGACAAGCATCTGGTTCTCTTACATAGTCACATAGTCTGTGCCAGCCTTTGAAGCCCCCAAAACAGCCCCCCCCCCCCCTTATTTATTTCAAGAGACGCACATAAACGCGTATTCACTATGATGGACCTCAAAGGAAACTGTCAGTGGGCAAGGGCTTCCATATGGGGTATATATTATACACATTTCTGTTGACTGTATCACTCATTTTAATTCATTTTCATTTTTTTTATTCACTACTGTTCAGATGTCCTGTTTTCAAGAAGTTGAAAGAAGAGGCAGAGAGGAGGAAGAAGCCCTCCTGGAAAGAGGTCAAGGGGCGCAATGGGGAGGTGGAGGCGTGCGCGGAAAGCAAACTTCCAGCGGCTCCGTCCAGAACGTCGACTCGAGAGCACTCCGACCCTGGCCTGATCAACCCAGCCTACGAGGAGAGCGAAGAAGGTAGAGTAGTTCCCTTAAAAAAAAAAAAATCTGTTTGTGTTTCCTGTGGTGAGCTAATGGTTACTCAACGGTTAAATACAGATTGATGTTAAGCCAAAGTGGGAACATAGAAAGTGACTTCACGGTGACAGCAATCTGTGTGTTGATCTAGTATGTAACCAGTGTGTGTGCCTTCCCCTAAAAAAGGTAATGTGTCACCAGAGAGAGTCTGGGTTGTTGTTGGTGGGGATCATTGTTAACTGTAATCTCCCGGGAAAGAAGAATAGCTGATGTGATTTCAAAACTTAAGAAGACACATCTTGGATTCAGCCTAACCTCTGAAACATGTAGACGGTTAAGTCAGAGGCGGTCTGGGATTTAGGGGATGAGGTCACATCCCTCAGGCATCTTATCCAGGTGAACACAGACACAAAGGTGTGGCAGGATGAGGAGAAACTGACTCGCTGCTGATGTTTCCTCGGAAATGTCCTCTGTTGGTGTGTCACGCCTGTCTACCCCCCCCCCCCCCCCCCCACTGCGGGCCTGTGGCGTTGTGGGCGGAGAGTTCCAGGAAGGTGGGGGGGGAATGGTTATCCCCATAGTTACGACCCATGCAAACTTTGTCGTACTTTTATCGTGCCGTCGTTGTGAAGGAGCGTTGTGATGAGAGATGTTGTGTATTTATTGCGCCACACACCGTGGTGTTATAGAGTGAGCGTGTGTGAAGCATCACCCTCTCTCAGACGGGAACATCACAATCAACTTCTGCCCAGACAGGGCCACACACACACACACACACACACACACACACACACACACACACACACACACACACACACACACACACACACACACACACACACACACACACACACACACACACACACACACACACACTGACACACTTCGCCACCGGTGTCCCTATGTCGTGACTTTGAAGAGTATACTAAAAGGCAAATACCTCTCGAACAGAGCGCTAGTACAAGTGGAGCGTTTACAAAGACTGGGGGAGACTGGCAAAACATAGGATTTGACTCCAGTTTTCCCTTAACCAAGGTCTTGCAGTCAAAGTAATAAAATGGCATAGAAAATACAAATTATTTGTAAATTAAATGATTTTGGGTTCACTGACTGTTTTAAGGGAAGCGTGGATTCTCAAGTAATCAAGAAATCCAGGAATCCAGTACAAAAACACAAAATATATTCAACACGCCATCGCTTATGAGCAAGCATTGTATTATTTTTCCCATTGGACGACACAAAAGGAGAAGACACCTCCGCCTCGCAGCACTAAACCATGCATCCCCCCGTTGGATCCCCTGCTAGACCGCGTGTTGTTGTGTGTTCCCCCCCGCCCAGACACGGGCGCCCTGAGGTCCAGCCTGGTGGCGGAGGCCAACACGGTGGAGCTGTTCCGGGACGAGCCCGAGGACGACCTGGGCCTGCGCATCGTGGGAGGGAAGGACACCCCGCTGGGGAACATCGTCATCCAGGAGATCGTCCGCGACTCCCTGGCGGCGCGTGACGGGCGGCTGGCCCCTGGGGACCACATCCTGGAGGTGAGGGGGTCACTCGCTCACTCGCTCACTCACTCACTCACTCACTCACTCACTCACTCACTCACTCACTCACTCACTCACTCACTCACTCACTCACTCACTCACTCACTCACTCACTCACTCACTCACACTCTAGATGAGGACTGTAATGGACACTTACATAAGGCATGATTTTCTCGAGACGTAAGACAATGTCGGCTCTGTTATTATAGTAACCATTTCACGGTTTGTGTCGCGCTTACTTGCCTTTGGGGGCGGGGGGGGCGGGGGGGGAGAGACTGAGACAGCCTGGGGTGATGGCTATACCACAAGGTACATCATGGGATGGCCGAAGGGGCTAGGGGCAGCCCTATCTGAAGCTGTGCCCTGAAGGACGTTTCCCTGCTTTAACACTGGAGTGTGCCCGCTGTTCAGGTCTCACCTCAACGCTTCAGCTTTTATACGATTGGCGTGTTGGGAACATTTATTTTCAAAATTCTTTATGATAAACTCAGTTTATTACTCCGTTTATTACTAAGTTTAATCTGAGGTACGTTGACAATGCAGTACAAAGAATTCCCAGCAGAGTATGGTGAGTGTATCAGACCAGAGTATAAGGGCAGATGGTCTGGGAAAAAGAGGTGGCATTTCTCCTGGAATGTTTTGACTGGAAAACGGAGGGGAAATGGAGGCTTGTTTGCATAGCTTAACAAGGTCAAACCATTTTTTTTTCACCTTCACACAAAGGCAGCCTTACTGTTTATGCCTATGCAACGAAATTCCCATGATCTGTGAAGATGTGTTACGTAAACATGGAGCTTGTATGCAGAGACGGAAAGCAGATATTCAAGATAAGCAAGTTTGCGGCGATGGGTGGGACCAAGTCCTTAGGGAGAATCCATGCTACTTGTAGCTAACTTAACTGACATTTTTTTTGAAAGTTGTTGATTTTGTTAGTGATTAACTCGGTGACAGTCTTTTCAAAAGGGGCAAGGTTCATCGACAGTTACTTGAAAAATAGAATCTGTCCTTGTCTGACCCTCATGCTGATTCTAATCTACCAATAGCTCTGGGCTGACAATAGGTTGTGTTTTAGCTAATATTGAGCTTTTGTAGGGGATGGTATGTAAACCCAGAATGTTCTGGTCTACAGTAATGGTTAGGGCTTCTTTACCTGTACTGGGCTAGCCTGGATCAGGCAACAGTACTATACGTTAGCGCAATGGCACCCAAAGAATGTCCCCAAAAGACACTGAAATTAGAGGCTGAAGAGAGAGGAGTCTTTGGAAATCCCAGTGCAACAACTGCGGCAACTCAAGAGTTGGCTTTTTTTGTAAAATTCAGAATTTTCGCTTCAAGTGTGCAGTGGTGGTTGAATGTAGGACAGATGTGAATGGTACCAGCTTATAGTCCTTCTATGAGCAGCTTCTGGGTCAATTTTAGGTGACCTTGGGTGTCTTGAAAGGCGCCTCTAAATTAAATTTATTATTATTTTATTATTAATTTTAAACAAATTTGGTAAAAAAAAAGACTCATTGCTATGCAAATATTTCTGTTCTCTAAATAGTTATGATACAATAAAATGAAGTTATATTATTATGCATAAATAATATTAGCTTAATTCCATGTAAACACTCTAGTCTTTCAGACAAGTGCCATGTTGTTTCCAGTAGAGTCTCTCTTTCGTTCCCTCTCCTTTTCTTTCCCCCTCTGCTCTTTCTCTCCCTCTCATTCTCCTTTCTCATGCTTCCCCACCCCCCAGCCCCTTCCCCTCATCTCTCCTTGGCTTTCGGCCTCTCAGTTTTCCTGGAATGTTGTGCGTCTGTAAATCGACCTAGGCTGTCGTCTTGCTCCGAGCTCTGAGCTCAATCCCTGGCTCTGAATGCCCTCCAAAGCACTGCTCATCCTCCCCGGCCAGCCAATCCCAAACCAGGGAACGAGAGCCAAATAAGACACCGGGCCTTTGCTGCCGCAGGATATGAAATGTATACATGTTATGACTTTTTGTTGTCGAGAACCGGTGGTGAAACCTTAAGTAGGAGTGAGGGAAGATTCCACCCCCGAATAGGTTGAAACTCAATCACAGACGCTTGAATCAATGCATTGATTTTGGCAGCAGCGATGCAACACATGTTCCGTGTTGCAGATCATGTTGTGGCTGGCTTTGAGAAACGCAAATAAATTGAAACAACCCTGCCAAACCCAATGGTGAGGGGGGGTTTCTACCAAACATGAAAGCATAAAACCACAGGCACTATGTACAATCTGATTCATATAGGGGAAAGTACATGAAAAGTATAATATAAGAGGATAGAATCTCAGATAATCCTTATCAGGTGTAGTTGGAACACTATATGTAGACGGGCCGAGAGCAGGCTCCAAACCGCGCCGTGTTTTCAACATAAACACGCAGGAACATGGCTCGTGAGACCCCCACCAGCAGGGGACGGCCCCGGTGAAGGTGCTGTTCTGACCGGCCGCGCGGTGTCCTGTTCCCCAGGTGAACGACAGCAGCCTGGCCGCCGTGCCGCACTCCAGGGCCATCGCCGTCCTGCGGCAGCCCTGCTCCGTGCTGCGGCTCACCGTCCTGCAGGAGAAGGGCTTCAAGCCCCGCGCCGAGCCCCACCCTACCACCGCCGTCGGCCCCGTCGTCACCACGGGCCCCCAGGGGTCTCCCGGCAACGCCGCCTCGGCGCCCCACCACGGCGCGGTCGTCCAGGTGATGCTGGTCAAGCGGGACCGCGGCGAGCCCCTCGGGATCAAGCTCATCCGCAAGTCGGAGGAGAGCGGGGTCTTCATCCTGGACCTGTTGGTGGGGGGGCTGGCCGCCAAGGACGGCAAGCTGAGGAACAACGACAAGGTGCTGGCCATCAACGGCCAGGACCTGAGGCACGGCACGCCCGAGACCGCGGCCCAGATCATCCAGGTAGGGGAGCCGCTCCTCGTTTACGTTGGTTAAACCATGATGTCCTTGGTTTATTTTATTTTTATTTATTTTTTATGCATTAAATGTTTTATAGAAATTGCAGAACATTTATCGAATTCATTCGGTACATAGTACATAGAATACATATTTGTACATTATGTTTTTCTTAAGGCGAATTTTCACAATTCTCAGTTACAAAAGTGTTTTGTTCGGGGAGAAATGCTGAATGATTGCAGCATGTCTCAAACTCAAAAATAATCGTTTGAATAATCATGATTTCAATATTGACCGAAATAATCGTGCTAATGATCCTTTCCATAATCGAGCAGCCCTAGTTTGCAAACCACTTAAGTTTAACTGCTAAAATTATGTGACATAATTGTGTACTTATTGTTTTTCCTCACCAGCCAGAGCTAGTGTGGTTTAGAGAAAACATATCCTCAGACATCGTTTCCACAGTGTGACTGTGCGCGTACATAAATGGACGTGGGTGAATGGCATCCATTCCACCGTTTCCACCACCTGAATACATGTGTGTTTGTGTGTGTGTGTGTGTGTGTGTGTGTGTGTGTGTGTGTGTGTGTGTGTTGTGCGGGCCGGGTGTGTCTCCAGGCCAGCGAGGTGCGTGTGAACTTTGTGGTGATGAGGTCCACCGAGGCCCAAGAGGAAGCGGACGGCGGTGGGGGAGAGGGGAGGTCTGGACGGGGGTCCCGACGAGTGCCGGAACAGCAGTACTTCAGACGCCACTCCACCTTCCTGAAGGTAAGCGCGGTCACCGTCAGAGCGCGGCCGTGCAGTTCACTCGGCTCCGCGCCGCTGTGGCTCCTCTTTGCCGACTGGAGGGGAACGGGAGTCAGATTTTTAGAGGCTTCAAATGATCTGGTCTCGGGTAGCAGTCTACCTGTAGGCATCACAGAGCGAGAATCCTTTACCCCTACCCACGCATTAATGAACTATCTACCGAATGAGTTCGATAAATGTGTCTGCTCAATAAATACAACCGACATGTGCAAGCACTTTTGACCTTTGTACCTGAGCCTCATATCGCCTAAAAAAAAATTTTTTTGGTTCCGGTTTCCGACCGACCCTGTCAATTTATGTGCGACCCAAATTATTTTATGATCATGGAAGAAAAAATAAAATAAAAAAATATGCAAACTATAATTACGTTTTTGTACAGCACTTCTTCATTCTGTACAAGGATGAGCGCATTCTCTCGTTTTTAAATGAAAACAACCTACCTATCATTCGCTGCCGCTTGAAAATAAAATAAAAAAATAAAATAAATTCCCTACCTACCCATGACCTCAACTGACAACCAACAGGAACCAAACTTTCTTTTTTTAGGCCTATCCAGTCATGGTCCTGTATATTAGACCAGTGATCCGTCCCTGTTGTGCTTACAGTATGCCCTATCAGTAGCCGGGCTAGCACCCCCTGCAGTCGGAGGTGAAAAGCTCTTGAGTGTGGACGCCTGCTTCACTTAACAAAGATAAAAGGCCCCTTTCTTCATGGCGGGACCCCCCCCGTCCCGATCAAAAGGCCAGGGGTGGTGCGGCTCTCTGCTACACGGTCTCCGGCGTGTTGTTGTTGTGGGGTTGTTTTTCCTCCGGGTCATTTCTTTGGGTGGCAAGAGGATCAAAGCTGGCGACCGTTGGCTTTAGCCTGCCGGGAAGCTCCTTTGAGTCTCGCTGCGGTGGGGCTGGTTCCCTGCTGGGGGGAGGAAGAAAGCGCCCCCCCCCCCTCTGCTTCCCCACCAACAGCACCTTCGCCCCTCCCCCCACTTCCCCACCAGCATCACCCCCCCCCTCCCCCGAGCGCGACACCCCTCCCTCTGTCTCAACCCCCCCCCCCCCCCCCCCCCCCCCCCCCAGCTGTCAGGTCCCACACGTCCCCTGGACTACGAGGGGGCCCGGCGTTGGGCCTCGCACACTCTGGGCCCCGCCCGCTTTATTCCTGCATGGCTCCGCATCTGTTTGCACAACCGACTCGACAGAAAAGGATCCATTAAGCCAGAAGAGTCTCCCGGAGACGGGTGTAAGATAATGGGCTGCAAATGTTCACACATCCCCACACCCCACACCTCTCCCCCCTCTCCCCCCGCCCCCCCTCCCCCTCCCCCTCCCCTCCCCCAAGCCCTTAAATGAATATCATCCTATTCAAGGACGGCGCTGTCTGAAAAAAGTTCTAATCTCACATTAGCTTAATCGTTTGTGGTCGGAGTTGTTAGGGCTTCGACGCAGTGTTTGAGAAGGCAGTCGTACGAGCGCAGATGGTTTGTTTTCTTTGCCAAATACCTTGTTGTTCCCACCGTACTGTCGTTCTGGTCCTGGTTCGTGTTGTTAAATTGGGACGCGGCAGCGGGCAGGGCTGTGGTTCCAGATGCATTGTTTGTTGTGTTCAGAACCGCATGAAAGGAACCAGAAAGGGACAAACAGGAATCCAAATAGTCTCTTTGCTTGGTTCCACAGGGACTTATACCGCAGCAAAACAACAACGGTTTTAATCACATGCTCTCTGCGTACTCATCCAAACTTATTGCATTCATTTGCTGCCTTATTTTGCCGTGTATGCATTTAAACTTGCCTTCATACGTCACCGTTGCGCCTGCAAGCATCATCAAGCATTAAAGGCTACAGCCGCACTGAGTGAGCCTGCCCCTAGTGGCTAGCCAACTGAGGAGTCCGGTCTCTGTTCATCCTGTCGCCCCAGGACCCTCCCAGTGGCTTCTCCAGCCAGGAGAAGACGGTGAGCCTGAAGAAGGAGCCCAGGCTGTCTCTGGGCATCACCATCGCCGGGGGGCGGGACTGCCGCTGCCGCCTGCCCCTCTACATCACCAGCGTCCAGCCGGTGGGCTGCCTGCACCGGGACGGCACCATCAAGACCGGTACGCCCTCCCAGGGCCCCGTCCCTTTCCCTCTCTCTGTCCTCCAGTTTGAGTTTCTCCGTCTCTTCTCTTTTCTATCTCTCTGTTGCTCTCGCTCGCTGTCTTTCAATTTAAATCCGTCTCTCTTTTCTTTCCTCTGTCTCTCTCTCTTTGTCTCTTGCCTTTGCATCTCTGCCTTTCTGCCTCTGTCTTCTATTCTCTCTCTCTGCCTCGCTCTCTGCCTCGCTCTCTCTCTCTCTCTGTCTCTGTCTGTCTCTGTCTGTCTCTGTCTCTCTCTGCCTCTCTCTGCCTCTCTCTCTCTCTCTCTCTGTCTCTCTCTCTGTCTCTGTCTCTGTCTCTCTCTGCCTCTGCCTCTCTCTCTCTCTCTCTGCCTCTCTCTCTCTCTCTGTCTCTCTCTCTGTCTCTGTCTCGGTCTCTGTCTCGGTCTCTGTCTCTCTCTGCCTCTGCCTCTCTCTGCCTCTCTCTCTCTCTCTCTGCCTCTCTCTCTCTCTGCCTCTCTCTCTCTCTCCTCCCCCCCCTCATGCGTTGCACACCGGTCTTACCGACGTGTCTCCAGGTGACGTCCTGCTGAGCATCAACGGCGTGGACCTGACCCAGCTGAGCTACGCCGAGGCGGTGTCGGTGCTGAAGGCCCAGGCGGCCCAGGGCCAGGTGGTGCTGCGGGCGCTGCAGACCACCGCCGAGGAGGCGGACGCGGAGGACGGCGGCGGCAGCGGCGACGAGGCGGAGGCGCACGAGAGCGCCCACGACGACGACCTCAACTGGACCCCGCCCTGGACCAGCTGGCTGGGTCTGCCCAGGTACGGTGGGATCGCGCCGCCCCGTCCCCCCTCTAGCCTCACACCCCACCTCTAGGCCTCGACCCCGGCTCCACTGTAATGCCCCCCCCCCCCCCACACACCCATAAGTGAATGAATATGTCTAGAAACAACATGCAGTTCTCACACGTTTTTTATATACGCTCCATTTTATTGAGCTGTAAATAACCTGTTTGTCGGATTAAATGTTGTTGTTTTTGATTATCTGGAGAGTTGTTCCATCGACTATGTCCATTTTATCTCATCGTCCATTATTCTCAGTTTCCCCTGTACCCATTTGAATGTAAAAGACGTATATATGAAACGTAGGGGTCTCCTTCCCTTTGCCCTCCAGTAACATGCACTGGTGCCGCGACATCGTCCTCCTGAAGACCAACAACGACAGCTGGGGCTTCAGCATCGTGGGGGGGTACGAGGAGAGCCGCGGCCAGCAGCCCTTCTTCATCAAGACCATCGTGCCCGGCACGCCCGCTCACTTCGACGGACGCCTCAAGTAGGTTCATCATCGCTACGGGCGTCATGCTGCTCAGGAGTTGTGTGATTATGGATTGACACTAAAACTGTTTGATGGTGCCGCGACGGTCACACTGCGTGCCATTGGACGGTTGGCAATGGATTTTCCCATGAAACACGCAAGTGATATCCGTGTCCAGATTGATCTGTAGATCTTCGGCGCCCTTTGTCAGAAGCAGCTTGCAAGAAGATTTGTCACGGCAATTACCTATCATGCCACGACTAAAAGCCCCTTTTGTTGTTTTGTATTTATCAGTCGTCTGAGAAACATTATCAAACTCTTTCTGCCAAGATTGTTAATGGGAGAGTTGTTTGTGGCGAATGTTATTAATCCGTCACAGAGCTCTGTCGCCACATGAGGTATTCGTTCATGACTGTTTAAATGACAGGCTTCCTAGGTCTCTTCCTCGGTTGCTAATTCCAGTCATTTGCTGAGCAGCCAACATGAGTGATGCGTCGAGAAAAAAGTGCTTCACTGTGGGAAAATTGCGATTGAATGCGTTCCCGGGGAATAACGCAGCCATCGTTTTGTGGACCCCAACGACCGTGTTATATCACGGTTTAGCTGTACTTCGGTCTTATTGTCACGGTTTTATAACAAATGACGAATACATGCATGTATTCGTGGTATTTTTGGTAGACGTAGATGTAGGTAACGCTAAGGACCAGGGATATGGCACTTCATCAACATGATAATACTTTGAATTGTACCTATTTTATGCATGTTGTTGTGTCAGAATATCGACTATTCATGAGGATAAATTGACCACCTATTTTGGTCAGAGCTCCTGTACCCTGTACAGTTAAGTCATCTGGGCCTTGGAAAACATCCATAATGTCTGCTGGTCTGTGGTTCCTCCCCAGATGTGGCGATGAGATCGTAGCGGTGAACGGAGCGACCACGGTTGGCATGAACAACTCCTCTCTGATCCCCATGCTGAAGCTTCAGAAGAACAAAGTCACACTCACCGTGGTGTCCTGGCCAGGGAGCCTCGCCTAATCAACACACACCTAGGCACTATCCCTTTCTTTGTGTCTGTCTCTCTATCTATTTCTCTCTGTCTCCCTCTCTCTCTGTTTCTCTGACTGTCTCTATCTCTGTCGCTCTGTCTCTGTCGGTCTGTCTCCCTCTCTCTGTGTCTGTCTCTATCTCTGTGTCTCTGACTCCCTCTCCCTCTCTCTCTGTGTCTATATCTCCCTCCCTCTCCGTCTTTTTCTATAGCTCTGTCTCTGTCTGTCTGTTTCAGTCTGTAATCTCTGCCATGGATCGTATGTCAGTATAAACTCATCACAGAGTGGGGGTGTTTTTAAGGTCTATCCGGAAATAATTGGGACAATCTGAGTAGAGTATTGGCACAATTGGGGTTAATCATTTTAGATTAATGACGACAATCAGTGGACAAGCTTTTAACTGTGTACTGGATATAATATTTTATTTTTTATTACATTTTATCATGTCTTTATGTACATTTTACTTCACTTTGAAAGCACCGGTACAGGTAATTCAGTCAGCTGTAGAATCCCAAAAAAGGAGTGCAGCATTTATATAATCATAATAATGTGATCGATGCAGAGTACTTTGTGTAGTGAGAACAAATGGACTGTTGGCCATGCCCACAGATGTCCATTTATCGTCATATTAAGTACATTATCATCACTCATGTTGTTTTATGACATGCATTTTTAAAGTATCCTTCAAAGCTGCTACAGTTCTTTAAGTGTGGATGTATATAGAAGATCAAAGACAAAGGTCAAGTATAGGTTAACCTGGGCTCTCGCTGTAATAGACTAGGCCACTTCAGGTATAGGTTAACATGGGCTCTCGCTGTAATAGACTAGGCCACTTCAGGTATGTCGCTCAACAACCTAGGGTCACAGAAGTCAACCAGGACCTAGAAGCAGCCTGCAGGCCAAGCCTGGACAGACTGAACGACATTTTGCCCAAGAATACAGCGGCTGATGATATTTAGCTGAAGCTAGGAATATAAATCCCATAATGAACACATTTGTGATCGGACGAATTATGCAGAATGTTGAGAGAGAGAAAGATGTGCGCAATTGATTGCAATCAATCAATGACAAAGTGCACTGTAGCATGCTAAATCTTGCTGAATGTATCATACAACGTGGGTGTGTGGTACACATTAAGGGAGAAATCAAGACGTGCACTTGCCTTTATTATAACCTTATCCGAAGGTTTTTTTTGCATTTTCCACGGTTATTTTTACGTGACGTTCTTCACACCTTTATTGTGTATGGTTTCAATATGAATAGGATGTGCTTATTATATTCCTTTATATTTCTTTTGGAACCGTACCTCAGCTGAGATGCTAATCACCAAGTGGCCTTTCTGATGTCCTGGAGATGATTTGAAATAATTCATGTTTTGGACCACTTCTATCATCACTTTCAATAAACTCGAGGAATTGTAATGTTTGTTCTGTTATTTTTTCGGGTTAATGTGTTACTGAGACTCAACGCACCCGATACACCCGATAGTATACAATGATATCCCAGTTTAAGTTACTTGAAGAACCAATTCATTTTTCTGAAAGCACTGTAGCTGTCTTGTTTTAACCCTAGAGTCTGAACAATTATACCCTAGGGAGGTTAAATGTACATTAGTCCATCCACAGTGTATTGGCAATGGTGTTGGGACTCCCAGCTGAAATGTGCAGTTTGATCCACAAATGTGGTCAGCCTACCTGTATGCCTCCTTGAGCAAGATGCCTAATCTTACCTGCTCCTTACTGACATATAGCTCAATTCACAGGAGTCCCTTTGGATAAGGTCTGCTAGATAACTATGGAGCATGGTGTGTAATGGACGTCTATTGAGATGTCCATTACACCATGTTTTGACCAATCCAGTTGAGGACAATACTCATGGCCTAGGATTATAGTGTGAAACTAGGAGCCATCTATTTTTTTTATCCATAGGACTATCATATTGGAAGAGTGCTTATTGCTTGTTCCATACCTGCCTGGACTGCTCACCACAAACATGCCCCCTAGTGGATAGGGGTTATTATTTATTCAAAAGGTCCTTTTTCTATGGCTCTTTACGCATACAGTGGAATAGTATTTAGACATTCCTCGAGGGCTATTGTTCACAATGAAGCAAGAGCAACAAGCTAGCAATGAGGAAAAGTCTAAATGAACAATTTATTCACTCACTCCACTGGAAGTAAGTTCAAATGACACGTTAACAAGAAATGTAACTGGACAAAACTTGGAGACACTTTGGAAGTCTCCTTTGTACAAGTGAGGAGATTTACACCTGTTATTCCCCAGCTATTCCAGAGGCACTCTTATGCAATACACTGCAGCGAGATTTAGGTAAGAAAAATGTTAGTGTCAAACAGAATTAACGCAACAAAGGAAAGATGTCAATGTCCTTTCGAAAGGACAGCAGAGAAAACCCCAAAACAAATTCAATTAAAAAATAACATTTGTTTTCCAACAGCATAAGAATTTCAGCCACATTTGCTTAATATTTGACATGAATGTGTTGTCTACTTCCTTGGCAAAAAAAACAACAATGTTAATAACATGCATTCGTAGCATCATTTAGGGATCGACGTTATCATACTCTAAAATCCTGACATTAATATGCAAAGTGCAATTGTCAATCCTAACTCCTACACATAGGTGTGTCAGTCAACTATATGGCTTACTGGGTAAACAGGTCCATGTGAACTGGAAAAGAACATCCACATCTTCCAAAAACAAAAACCATGGTACAGCAATATATTGGCAAGGATGCGCCCCCACTAAAATATCTAAGTAACTTTATGTAAACAAATGTACACCTTAATCCTGACATTGCATTTACAAGGAAGGTAATCCCCCATCATGTAACACGGTTAATCCTAACAGAAAACACAGGGTATTGACATACAGTGTTAGGAAACAACCGCCCTCCAGCTTTGCGTCTGCAAGCCACAGCAGTCGGTGCAGGAGAAAACTCAAAATAATACATAACACGCCTTCCACGTTGTAAAAAACAAACAAAAAAGGATATCAATACGTAAGGCAAGGATGCTTCAGAAGGTTGGAGGCGTCACATTTAAAAGTAATTCACCGATACATAAGGTGGGGGTAAGGTTACCAGTTCTTTGGGGTCAATGCACTTCTCTAGCGATTCGACTTTCTCTTATTTGTCACGTAACAACAAACAAAATGGGGAGCACAACCAGGGAACACATTTTTTTTTCTTTTAAGTCGGTAGATGTGCAAAATCTGCTCTAAAGCAAAGTGACAGTGTTGTATGTACAAGGTACTGGGAGATGGTCAGGTCCAAGGCGCGGCTCCAGTGTGGATCACCTCTCTTTTTTCCGACATAGTGTGTAACGTGTGTATATACAAGGCACTAAGGAGCGGGTTTGAGGACCACACGTCCCGTCGTCGAGTGGCCTCCTCAGTCCGGCCGAAATATAGGATATTTGGGCAAGAACTCCACAAGAATCACCTATAGACAGGGGAGAGGGAGGGGGAGGGGCATTTTACTTTACGCGTTAAGATAATCAATGAAGATGAATTAAGGTCATCGCAAATACAAAGTGATAGCATAAGAAGGGGGGCTTACATATTCCATCATGTTACTTCCTTCACATTTCCTTCGGGTGAATTTCCAGTGCAGCCCGAGCTTAGGAGAGAAGATAGCACAGGGACATAGAGTCAACCCGACAAACAAACACTCTCAGACACACAAAGACACCGATAAACAAAGAGAAATCTGTCCAGAATCTCCACTTTCGCTGGGGGAGGAGGGCTGTCTGGTCTCACTGAGGTCAAACTGTGGCCAGACACCCTGAAGAGTTGCCTTTATGCCTTTGTACGGCTACTAGCGGTAATTAGTTGCTGCGAGACCAAACAAAATTAACGCAGCATTTTGCTGCTGACCTCACAGTCTACCCTGGTCAACCCTGAGCTGCCGATCAGCCCATCTGACTCAGAGGAGCTCGGGGGTCAATATAGGAGTGGTGCTTTCTGCCCCGATCCATCAAAAACCGGTTACTCCTGCTGACACATTTACCTCATGTACTTTCTCAGACAGGAACTGATTGGTTTTTTTTGTACCTACCTTGTGGTATAACCTATTATTTTCCCACTCCAACAACTTCTGAATTGACTTTCTTGTCTGTTTGGGTGAGAACAAAAAAACATTAACAGATTAAAAGGAGAGAGCTTGGCCATTACTCAAACGCACACACACTTAACCAGTTAGCAGTAACCCAAACCCACCAACATGTAGGATTTATGGACGCCCACTTTACCAGCTTGTAATTTCCACTTTGTTGCCCGTAAATGTGTGTAGCATCCACACCTTTTAAATGACCTCGCTGGGCCAGGTCATTAATAATGCATAATGCACTCAACGTATAATTTCTGCACAGGGCCACTAATTGAACAGGAGTCTGTGATTGCCCTGCGCGCCTGCCTCCTGTATGCCTGGATTGCTGCAACAGCCCCTAGAGTAATTAGTGCTGATTTAAGGGAGAGAGTCGGCAGGATTGCGCAGAGCGCGCCACAGAAGTGTGTGGCGTTGGCGTGTTGGTGTGGAGGGGGAGGCTCACCCTCTTGTTGAGGCAGAGGACGGGCCACAGACTGCAGCCTACTGTACAGCAGCAGCAAAGGCAGCCGCACAGCAGCCACTTGACGTTGACCGGCAGGTTCTTCTTCAGGCAGGCGTTAACCCTGCTGATGCTGGTTTTGAACTCCTCCGGTGCCACCTACCAGGAACACCAGAACAAGGGGTTTTCATTGGGGGGGGGGGGGGGGGGGGGGGGAAACGAAGAAGCAAACTGCTGTAGACAAACTTAATTTAATGAAAAATCCTAAAAGGCGTCGCCACGTGCAATACATAGCAGAACCAGATGGAAGCAGAAGAGAGGGGGCACTCATATCACTGCTACGACGGTACTGATTTATAACAGCTTCCTGATTGACGACAAACAGAAACCTGCCCTGGATCAAAGAGTCGCAGAGAAACCAACAGTTCCATGCAGTGAGATGCTGGCCAGAGATGAGATGACATCTATGAAGCGAACGTATGCGACTCTCTAAACCGAGCGCTAGACCACTGAAGGCAAGAGGAGACTCAAAGGGGAGATAAGCTCACTGCCTGTGGCCGCAGCAGCCAAACAACATGAATAGATGCTCATTCCTTGCCCAGTCTGTACGCCATAAAACGGGGGTCGTAAGCTTTTATGACAGGATGCAAAGGTCTCTTTACAAACAGCCACAGACCTCGGAATAAAGACCAGCAGGGCCTGATCTGCACCCTTCAATCATCATAATTGTGACCTCGTCCATCACATGTCATCCTGGGTCACAATACCGAGCGCTCTGTTTATTGCCCACCACTTCCCTCGGCCTGCGCAAGCCCCCTGCAGCCTTTTTGTGTCCCAGCGTCCAGCCCAGGAAGCCTTCCTTTCTAGTGTGTTGCACACTCTTTATTCAATTCGTTTATCACCTGGAACTGTACCTTTCTAAACACTGGGGTCGTACCCTGCCCAGCTGAGCCGGGCTTACTCATTTACAGAGCTACATTCAGGACACTTTGGTGCGCGGCTTCAAACACCTCGCCATTACACCCAGGCCGTCCCTGAAAAGAGGACTTTAGGAAGGTTGGCTTTATCCAAAGGCAACCGAAAGAACAATAGTATTGTGGGGGTTTAACTGCCCTTTTTTCCCCCCAATTCCCATGGAATTGGAAGAAAGTCCAGCCAATGAGAGACTGAAGGAGGAATGAATGTGACTGTACCTTTCCTGTGAGAACGGCAGGAAATTCTGAATCAAATCTGTTGCTTAATCCAAACCTGTAAATCAAAGAGAACATTGAAATGCATATTAACTTTAACAACTTACATCTTAAACTTAGAAAATACGAAAATTAAATAGAGGGATGAAATCAGAAAACATAATTAAAAGGTTTGTGATCGATTCTACAATCTCTTAGGGAAAACAACGTTGTGAACAAGAGTTTGTAAGTTTTAAGTAAATGTGTCTACTATTTGGTATACTCATTACAATAATTACCTTATTATACATTCTTATTTATTAATATAGATCTAAAGACTATCAAAATCTGGTCTGAATAGTCTCAAGAAAGTATGCACAAAATTTAATGGGGCCTGAATTAAAATCTTTATAAACTGACAAAAGCAGCAAGAAATAGCAAAGGATTATAGTAATTCGTTCAAAAGTTAGTCGAGTTATTTTATTGATTTAGTAGCCTACTACAGCGTCTGTCAAAGGTTCAAGGACTGATATCCCCCTCGCACAAAATACCATAAATTATAATAGCCAGACTGTGTGCGCGTGTGTGTGTGTCAAGTTGATTAAATACAGTAGATCTTGCAGACCAATCATCTTACCAATGAAAACAAAGACATTGTGATGTTAGCACCAAGAAGTGACAGTAGATTACCTGACATCTACACAGTGCTTAAACAACTGAAATATAACATAAGCCCCTGACCAGTTTACACGAAACGCGAAAAGAATTGTGTTCGTTATTTCAAACAGATAGTGGCTGTGGAGCTAGTCAGATGTTGTGATTGACGTGAACTAGCAGGCTAGCATGAGGCTAGTTCAGTCCTCAGGTCCTATAAAAGCCAATAGATACGAGTCGATCTGTTTTTGCTTACACTGTGATGTGCCCGGCCCCTCTCACCACCACGGGCTCTGGACAATATCTGGGCAGGACTTCTTCACTCACTACATGGTCCTCGTCTTCGTCTTCTAACTCATATATGGTGTCGAAGTCCGCCATGTTGGGCAGCAGGACGCTCATGACGTCATGCTTCGATGTTGGGCATGCGCATACGACGCGCTGAATTTGGGGTGATCGTGAACAGCTTGGATCATATCGTTTCCTTTTCACATCACTTTATAAAATGTTCTGTTGTTTTGTTTCTCTCCATTGTAACATACGCAACTGTAAAGACTTGGTGAAGATGCGACTATGTTATTTCGTTTACACTGCCCGAATTGCGTTATATTGCAGATTTTACTAGACCTAGAGATTATATATTTTATTCTATCAACGACAAAAATAAAGAATGAAACTGTGCATGCCTACAAGCTGAGCAAATAAAGTAAGGACAACACTCCTATTCCCCAAAGTTTTTCTCTGAATATAATTTCATTATTACCAATTAGACCCCAAACAAGTCAATTAGATCGGATGCCAATATAAGCCCATGCAATTATGCATGCAATTTGCCTTTTTAATGATGGAATAATACAAAACAATATTAGAAATGAACAAACCAAGAGTTAAAACTTAATATTACGTATTGCCTTTATTTGGACGCTATTATGTCATCGGGGTTAAGCCATTTGACACTTGCAATACACAGTTAAAAGAAGGGGCAGTTATTGTAAAAGAAAGTAGGCTATCCAGACCTGCAAGATTAAACCACAAATGTATGGATGGACGTTACAGCTACACTGCTTGTTATGGCTACAGCTTGTGGACAGAATTAGCCCAATTCATGTTGAAAAAGTTAGAGATGAATTTCGCAACTAACACTCATAGCAAATAAATAATCGTCAAACAAAATGTAGAATTACTTTAAAAAAACAATTTATTTACACCTTAAGTGTGCCATTAAACAATTAGTCCCCCCATGACACTATAGGTTATAATTTTTCCTGTTTTTACAAAAGATTTCAATGAAATAGAAGAGACTGTTCGACGAGCACACACTGTCTTTCCAAATGCAGTCGATTCAGTTCAACTTCTACTCAAAAGTCCCTGAGGTATTTTTTTTTTATTATAATAAACAAACACATAAGCTTTAAACATACAAAGTGGTATTCATGTTATCAATAACATAAACATTTTTTTTAAGAACTAAATTTGAACACAACGATTATTTACTCCATTATTAAATCTATTCTATAAAAAACAATATTTCAAGAGCCTCCAGCGAGTCGTTCTATACATCATCTTCTCTCTCTCTTCAGCATCCCAGAATAATCCTCCTGGGTCTCAAGTGTCCTTTCAGCATATCGGAGTGCTCAGTTATACAATATTATGTTGTCCCGCAGTGAGTTTACAGAGTAACAATCACTTGCTGTTGTTGCTGTTGTTGTTGTTGCTGTTGTTGTTGTTGCTGTTGCTGTTGTATTTGCTGTTGTTGTATCTGTTGTTGTTGTTGCTGTATATTCCTGATGGGTGGCAAGGTGTTCATACCCTGTGGTGGATAAAGAGAGGCGTGGATCTCAGTGGGGCTGAGGGCCCCGGCGACGGTCAGGGGGCTCACGGAGCCAGGGTCGCTGTGCACCGACCCCCCGCTGCCGTACGACTGGCCCATCTTCTTCTTGATTAATTTCCTTTCTTTGGCCCGGCGATTTTGAAACCAGATTTTCACCTGCAAACGCAAAGAGAAAAAAATATATTTAGCAAATGTCAAGTACAATATTTCACCACAAAGGCCTACACACAATGAGAAGGATGATGTTATTGTTTTTAAAGTGCAGGGCAGAAATAAGGACAAAATCAGGAATAAGGAGGATTAGAGATTAGGGTTACCTGTCGTTCCGACAAGCCCAGGTTGGCCGCGAGCTCCGCCTTCCTCCGGATGGTGATGTACCTGTTGAAGTGAAACTCCTTCTCCAGCTCCAGACGCTGGTGGTCGGTATACACCACCCTGTACTTTTCCTTGGTTCGCGTTTTACCTTCAATTAAAAGGAACAACACAAATACAAAAGGGTTAGACTTTAATGCAAATAAATCAACAGGATAAAGAAGGACAGTCCTTTATCAGAGGGCAAGCATGGGACGAGCTCGGACCGGTCCATGTATCTGCCTGATCTTTATAGTGGTGTCTGGGACAAAGATTCACTTAGTCGATCACAGATAGACTGGGTACCTGCAGGCTTTGATGTCAATTTGAACACACAACAAGAGACACAGTATTCGTTATGCATCTCATAAATCTAAGAAATGAATCGCAGAAATAATCCTCAAAAACATTCTTAAAATGCTTACGGACGTTCTTCTGCTGCTGTGGAATTTTTTGCAGCACACTGTATTTCAGGAATTACATTTGAACTAGGATTAAAAATGTTCACTCAAGACTTTCATCATTTATATCTTCACTTTTGTGCTTCGGAATACATTTTACCACATTGATTTATCAGGCCCTTCATAACTACCTACAGCAAATAACGAAATGTATTCACAAATTAAGGCTGATTTATTTGACAATTATTTATGCAGCCAATTACAAGTAACTATTCATGTATTTATTTCCTGACCATTTTCAGGATTTAAATTATCTTTGAATGCAGTTTGTCAAACAAACCAAAAAGGCATTTTGTGTTTCGTTATATTCTATAAATATAGGCCAAATGAATGCATACATAACGCATGGCTACATCAAGATCATATCGGTCATTATAATTCATAAAGTTGATATATTATGATGAGGATGTAGGCCTAAATTATAGACCTATATAAACGTCCAAGCAGAAAATAAATAGTTGAAGTTCCTCCACTGAGCTGCCACTTACAACTTTAATAAATACATTCAACACATGAGAAAATAAGTGAATGATTCGTTTACATAACTCCAGAGACGGTTTAATAGATTTATACTGGGACTTTAGAGTAGTAGATGCGACATTTGCTGTGGAACACATGACTCTTTCCGGTAATATAACTCTCGCAGAGGAAGAGACAGCGGTGCATATCAAAGTCTAGGAGGTGTTGAAAAAAGGGGGTCCACGCCTGGATATGACGGATAACCCGCCGAACCCTCAGCAATGTGCAGGGAAGCCGACTTCACACGTGCTTTACAAGTGGAAGCTCATCAGCATAACAAGTGAACACCTTTTTCTGTTAGGGCTGCGGGAAGGCCTGGTTGATAGAGTATACGTTTTTGTTACAATTCGTTTTAGTTTTCCCTGTATAATGACTCCTGGGTTCTGTTTTGAGTTACACAATTATAAATGAACATGTCACGAATTTCTGTTTTATTGTAAGCCGATGCTTAAATACATTTTATCATCCTAAAAATAGTTGTAGACTACTAGGCCGAAATTAAAAAATAAAGTAGCATATTGGGCCTGCAGAATGAATTCCGAAATGTTTGGTTTAGTTAGGCTAGACTTCGACGAGGCATTTATTAACGAAACTGTTTCAATTTCGTTTTTATTCTTATGTATATTCATACTTAATAGCCTAGGAATAACACTTGCACTTTCGGCTACTATTTTCTCCCTATTACTTTTCATAATACACCAGTAGGAAACGAATTACGCAGCAATTATGAAACATCAAAAATCAAAAGCACAGCATAAATATTGAGAACTTTCTGAATTTGGCATGTTTACTCGAGGCGAAAGGCCACACCTCACACGTCTAGCATTACATAGCAAGTCAAAACGGAGGATTGCCGCAAACTCACCAGTGGAAGACGATTGCACAGTTTTACTCATCCATTGGTACGAATTGCGCCTTTCGGGTGAAAGTTGCGCATCGTTAATGTTCTCAGGTGGCGGTTGTAACACGGCTGAGCTCGGGGCGTGCATGTGGCTGTACTCAGGCGAGCAGTAAGAGACCTGTCCCGGGGACGAGTTGTTCAACGGCGCTGGAACAGCGTTAGGTGGTCCCAGGCTGTACGCGCCCCAGTCCTCCCTCGGCGCGCCATACGAGGGTCCCCAGTTCCCCGCAGACTGTGTGTGCGTCTCCATGTTGGGCACATGGTGGTATCCCGTAAAGTCTGGGTATTGCGGGGTCGTGACAAAGTTCTGTGGAGGGAGATTGATACTGGATCTCCTCACGGGACCCTGGTGATACATGTTGCTGTCCTTATCCAGTATATATCCCACATACATGATGACTAAATACACATGGAACACAAAATGTGCAATAACTTCACAGAGAAAATAAAGATGTCTTTACGGTGACATTGTCACACTGAAGCTATAAATCTGTAAGCGTAAAACAATCCGTGAAACCCGAGGCTCGTACAGTCCAATAAGTTTCCAAGATGATTGGCGACCTGCAGGTCCTGCGCTGCTAGCCGTCCATAGTGTGGCTCTGTTGACAAGGAGCAAGCAGGATACTAATGTAATTCCTGACGTCAGGAAGCTCCTCGACTCTTCGAGATTTGCATCCAAATGACGGCTGGGTAGATGATGCTGGGCCCAACTGTCCCCTCGCGCCTGTCCTGCGCTGCGTCATCACCTCCCATTCGGCCTATCCCAAGACATCAGAAGGTCGGTTTCCATGCATACATTCACACTGTGGCCTATGGCAGCCACAGGTTTAACGAGCCTACAAGACAATGTTGTCATAGGTAAGCCCTGGGCGCCCTGCAGCGCTTTGCCCATGAAGATGTTATGACTTCTGACGTTTTGCAAGCACGTAAAAGCGTTTCGCACTATGCAATTGTCAAGCAGGTCCATTTTGAATCTCCTGCTATGTTATGTTGTGTTGCATTTCATGCATCCATTCACGCATTATTGACTCTGGTTTAAATATGCAAAATCAGGCCTAATAGCCATGGAGCTTTTTGGAAGATTCACCTTGTTGAGTGTAAGTTCAAACCCAATAAAGGTGCCATTAATCTCCAAACATTCGGCAAAGTGTTGTGATCCTGTTTGTTAGGTTTTATTTTTCATGCAAACGAGGTGTAAAGTGGGACTCTTCGTGGGGCAAGACGGGTTAGTCATTCTATGGTAACACCTAAAGGTCACACTTCACAGCTAATTCCGGTCAGAAGGAAGCGATCTCTCTCAGCCAAGGCGAAACACCCTGATTTCACAGGCGTTATGGGATAGGAGAAAATGAAAAGACATTTAGGAATGAAATCAACTCAATATATCTGTCGATGCAGGTCTACATATAGGGGAATTTTTGTTTTTAAAATGTTTAGATCCATTGTAGTTTAGGGCTAGGCTAAAACAAGCAATTCTAATTGAGTTTATTTTTTGCTCTGTAAACCAAACCGATAATGAAGTTATACAATCGGAATTTAATGTGGTAGGCTAATTGTATAGGCACATAATGGTTTCATAGGCCTAAATAATTAGACTGCAATTAGAAGCGTGCCTTTAGTCCACCGTCACTTTTTAACAAGGTTATAACAAGCCCCATGTTCCCTGGCTGAGATCCTTAACTAATTATTAAATAAACTATAATCGAAGACAATTCTCTTCACCTGGGTTTTGGATTGCTATTTTGTCCCCTCTGCATAATTCATGTTATTTTGACCGAAGCGATATTCAAGTCCATGCTAAAGCCTTTGTTCCACTGTCTCTCGTTAACCAATGTGTTATCTTGTTAACCAAGGACTTGTTTTCATTCTGTGTATTCTGATTTCGTGACATTTCTCAGTGTCTTTTTACGCACCGATGTTAGATTTATGGCTACCAGCGCCCTCTTGTGGTCAGGTGCGGAACTATGCGCGTCACCAACAGTTATTGTAACCATTGCTCTTTCGCTGTCGCTGTCCCCCTTGTCTTGTCATACCTCAAGATTCCCACAGACGGCAGTATCGACCAACAATCTACCAGCAGTTCCTTTGAGTTTGCGGCAGTAGGTTTGTACACTATGGTTCATTCATCCGTTGCACAGTAAATTGACTCTAGACACAACGATGACGTTGATTTGATTTGATTTGATTTGAAAATGTAATTTCAAATATGCAAGAAACTTGTAATCGACTGACAGAAACAAAAACAAGGGTCTCTTTTTCCTTTTTTTTTCTTTTTTCTTTTGAAAAACACTTTTGAAAAGAAGTGGGAAGAAGTATACACTTGTTTGATCCCACCCCCTTTCACTAAATCATACAATAATTATAAACTACTACCTGTTTCCTTTACCTAAATTAAACTAGCAATTTATGCAATTAACCTACCTGAGAAACGAATTATATAATATTAAAGTTGTGACCTCTCAGTCGTAATCAAGAGATTGAATTCCTTCCACGGACGGCCATATTCAAGAAAATATAATTCTTATCCGATTTAAATGCATGCATGCCGTTGGTTTTGCACAAATCAAAGAGTTCAAAGCATTAGATTTTCGAGCGTGCTGAAGAGAACGCGGCACAGACTTTTCGACGCAGGGTTGATGGAACATGATGTTCGGCCGTACTGAGTCGCACGCTGCCAGCGTGAGGCGTGAGTCACTCATTGGGGACAGTAACGTTACTGTGGTGTATGAAAGTTACTTTACGATACAGTAACGTCAACATGTGACGTGGGTGAAATGTGTAATGTAAAGCATTGTAGAGCTGTGGAAATTGGCATCTGAGTGGCATTCAGTTTGATACACATGAAAAAACTGAAATATGGGTAAGGAAT
>NC_082391.1:18175663-18180663 GCF_031168955.1 Gadus macrocephalus | reverse complement strand
CAAAAACACAACAAAACAACCGTTGGTCCACAATAAACAAGTTGGCAACATTTAGACCGGATTCAAAATCCCCCACTTTTTAGTTTGCAGACACAATAGATGATCATCTAGTGGCCGTTCCTCTTAACAAGCTTTCTGCGTCTGACAACAATAGATGCACTATCACCTGGTTAAGTGAAATAAAGAATGGTCCATTACAGTATATGACTTTTTTGTGAATAAAATGATTGAATAAAATTCTTAAAAAAAAAAAATCAAATGGCCATACAAACTGGAATACAACTTCTGTTAATCATGTTTACATTGGCCCCGCCTTGTGCTAACAGATGCTGTTTCCTTAGCCTGCCCTGCAAGCTTTATTCACAATTAGCACAAAAACAAAACGAATATCAGTATTTTCCTTATGCATTTGTTCTGCCAGAGCAGATTCCCTTAGCTTTACTATGCCATGATAGGATACAGCAGGACAAACAGCATATACATCTGGAATGAATGAAATGCTGGAATATCATATGTTGTTAATATGAAAGGAGAGCGAAATTAGTAAATCCTTTGGTTTATATTTCAGTGTAAATTCTAAAAACGGTCTAATAAGTGATGATGTGTATCATCGAAATACATATGTAAAGTTTATTTTACTCTGGCTTTTGCCAACACAGATCTTGCCACGGATTCGGTCAGAGCTTATCCTGATATGTCTTTCCTGCTGCCTCTCTCTTGTTTCTTGGAACTGTTGCATCTTTGTTTCAGAATAAGGGAGTACAACCAAATGACCTTATCACTGTCGCGCTTCCATGTAGAAGGACTCAATTCGGACTCAACCCATCTTTACCCTTTACCCTGTTCCTTTAATAAACCACACTGACCGTGGTCTTTGCTGAACAAGCCTATCAAACACGTAACATTTTCCTTCATCTTTCCAACCTGAGTTATCATAGCTATCATGATATCGATACATTAAAATATTCCTTATGTCCCCTGGGGGATACATCCAACTCACCGCTTGTTATACAAAAAGCTTAAAAAACTAAATTTCTTCATTGTGGACCTATATCTTATTATAAACAGCCAGGTGCTTCATAAAAAATGTTTTGAACACAGATACATAACTACTTTCAAACACAGTGGTTTGATGGCTACATGGGAACATGTAACATACTCGTAAGGCTGGTACTTCGATTCAATAATATCCAAATAATAAAATAATAAAAGAAACCAAAAAACACCAATCAAGTCTTCTTCTCCATAACCGTTGAATCGGACAACGCGTGCTCAACATGCTGAGGTCATCAGCTGACATCGTTCTTTGTCCTTCTGGGTGTGTTGTCCTGGCGACGGCGTCGGTTGTGCTTTGCCCATGTTCACAGTAGAATACAGTAAATACCTGAGGCTGTCAGCTGTTCTTCAGGGGGACACCATGAGGGGGGGGGGTTGGCGTTGCTGGGGTGTTAGAGGGCGCTGGACAGAGACGAGACCCAGTGGACTGGTCCTGGACCGCACCGGTTCAAAAGGGAACCAAACACGTGTGTTGGGCGGGGCCAATCGGCGTGCACACCCAGTGGGCCGGTGCGGCCGCCTGGGGGGAATGTGGTGTGTGTGCTGAAACCGGGGTCACGAGGAAGAGGAGGAGGAGGAGGAGGGGGAGGAGGAGGAGGAGGGGAAGGAGGATGAAGAGGAGAAGGAGGGGGGGGACAGGAGGAGAAGGAGGAGGAAGAGGAGGAGGAGGAGGAGGAGGAGGAGGAGGAGGAGGAGGAAGAACAGGAGGAGCTGACGGAGTTGGTGTTTGGGAGTCCAGTGGGACCAGTGCTGTGAGAGCGGTAGCAATCCGCTGCCATCACCGGGAAACTGAATCCGGCCATGTTACGGCATTCCTGTGTGAGAGGGGCTTATGTGTGTGTGCCAGGGCCCCAGGAGGGCTACACCGGCGGCGTGGAGTAGCGCACCACGTAGTTGTAGTCGGGCGGGGGGCTGTGGCACTCCAGGGCGGGCTCCAGGCCCGAGTCGTCCAGCCGGCTGAAGTCCAGCGGCGGGACGGCGGACTGGTACTTCTCCCTCTCCCCGTCCGTCAACACACACTCCTTACTCTTACTGACCGGCTTCATCCTGAGGACACACACACACACACACACACACACACACATGTCACGATCAATCCCAGGGCTTAAAATAATCAATGGAACAGAAACCATGACTGGATCACACTGGTCACCATGGTCGGAGCACGGAGGTGTGGTGGGGGTGAGGGGGAAATGGGTTGGGGTGAGGGGGTAAAGAGAGGGGTGGAGCCCTGGACTCGCATCTAAGGGGCGGACTGCTCTCCCCATTCATAAATGATGCAATCAATCATTCCTGCCTTTTCTGGTCCACTTGATGCACGGAATATGAGTAATTGCCTGCCATTGTCTTTGAGAGGTTGCCATGGCTTCCTGTAACTCCTCTCCCCGGGGCAAAGGGTCACCTCCCAGTCGGGGAGAAGGACAGGGAGCTGTGCTGGAATGCCATTTTAATGAATCAATGCCTGAGGAAACGGTGTGTGTGTGTGTGTGTGTGTGTGTGTGTGTGTGTGTGTGTGTGTGTGCGTGTGGGCCTGTGTGTGTTTGTGTGTGTGTGTGTGTGTGTGTGTGTGTGTGTGAGCAAGATCAACTCAAATCTCTTTGTCTTTAGTGGTGGAATGCTTTGGCTATGATATGGTCACTACTTTTAAGTTATGAATTAATTATGATTATAATTATAATATATGATTCATTTTTGGTGTAAGACTTGGCCTGGGAAGTGTGTGTGTGTGTATGTGTGTGTGTGTATGTGTGTGTGTGTATGTGTGTGTGTGTGTGTGTGTGTGTGTGTGCATGTGTGTGTGTGCGCGCGAGTGTCCGTGTGTGTGTGTGTGTGTGCATGTGTGTGTGTGCGTGTGTGAGTGTCCGATGTGTGTGTTGGTGTGTGTGGGTGTGTGTGTGTGTGTCTGCGTGTGAGTGAGTGTCCAGTGTGTGTGTGTGTGTGTGTGTGTGTGTGTGTGTGTGTGTGTGCGTGTGCACGTGTGTGTCCGGTGTGTAGGGGAGGTGGTGACCAGGTGGAATCTTTTCCAGCAAAAAACAACAACGCGATAGCATAGCAGTAGACCACCGAGGCCCTTGCAAACCCTGGTAAGGTCAAAGGTGACAGTGATGGAGTACTGGCCCAGCAGGGCACCCCCGCCCCCTCCATCATAGAGATCTTCGAGAGATCATTATGTTCATGGGCCCACTCGTTCCTTTTCCATTGAAGATGCCCTGGTTACATTGACATTTCTCACGTGTCATAAGGCTGCTTTATGTCTCTGTTGGAAACAAAAAACATGTCACCCAACCGCGGATGTTTTGAATGAATGTTTCTTGATGTGTTCTGTCACTTTGTGGTCACTGGGGGGTAAAGTGACTACATCTTCTGTGTCGCAATAACACAGAGCGCCTCGACTGAGGTGGTTTGCAAACGATTTCTCTTAACAAAAAAAGGTTTCCAATGCCTCCCCTTTCAGTTTGTTTGTGTTACTCTAACATTATATTTTTAAAAGATTCATTTTTCATTTTTAACATTCATGGATGAAAGAGGGGGCACATTAAGACCAATGAATGCCCCCCGATTAGTTTCACTATTTCAAATAAAGTGGATCACTTCCTATTTCGATTGTAAAGGGAGAAGAAGTCATTCTGTCATTCTGCTAGCTGTTGACAGAAAATCACCAGGTTGAAAGTGCAAGCACTAAGTCTGGGGTCATGACCCTGCATATTAAGCCCGCCACTGGTAGCAGTTAAATTAATACGTAACCCAGAGTCACCTACAGAGAGGGAGGGAGGGGAGAGAGAGAGATAGGGGGAGAGAGAGAGAGAGAGAGAGAGAGAGAGAGAGAGAGAGAGAGAGAGAGAGAGAGAGAGAGAGAGAGAGAGAGAGAGGGAGAGAATATCCAACCCATTCCCACTGCTTCGGCTTCACACAACCCATAAGTCTGTTTTCTTAAACTATTTAAAAAATATAGTTTTATTCACACCCTGAGCCTGAGCGCCTTCCTCAGCCGTGCCGTTAAACCTACCCCATCTGGAGTAGGTTTCCACAAGGAGGATGAGGATGTAGACGTTAGAGTCACTTTTCTTATTCCTTCCCACGTGTTTTCCCATCTAGTTCAGGCAGCCGTGCCGTGCATAAGCCACCCACACGAACTCCTGATGCACCCATAGTGATACCGCCATCAGGACAAGGGCTCTCATCGAGGAAACCTGAAGACCTGCGGTGTGTCTGGGATCTTTAGGAGCGGGTCCTCGCGCCAGTGTCCCAGTCTGTGTTGTTTTTATGGTCCCGCTCTCTCAGCCATTGGGTCGCTACCTTGGAGGTTCACCCCGCCCCCTTTTTCATTGTGCCAATGTCCCTTTCGCATGGGTGCATCACACAAAGAAGGGGAAAAACACTTTTTTTTTAAGGTGAAAGGGACATTGTGCATGAGATCAACTCTGTGTGTGTGTGTGTTTCTCTGTGTGTGCGTGTGTGTGTGTGGGTGGGTATGTGTGCAAATAGTTCTGAGAGTATGACATTTGTAACGGTCTACATTCCATGTGTGTGTGTGTGTGTGTGGGCTTTGTGTGTGTGTGTACTTTGTGTGTGTGTACACGTACAGCTGTATGTGTGTGTGTGTGTGTGTGTGTGTGTGTGTGTGTGTGTGTGTGTTTTGCACTGCACTCACGCCAGCGCCATGATGCTGACGGGTCTGCCAACCAGCGACTCCAATCTGTTCAGTGTGTTCATGTCATCAGAGAGACCCATCCCGCTGTCTGAGTGTCCTCCCTGTGGTGGGGGGAGGGAGGGAGAGAGAGAGAGAGAGAGAGAGAGAGAGAGGGAGAGGGAGAGAGAGAGAGAGAGAGAGAGAGAGGGGAGAGAGAGAGAGAGAGAGAGAGAGAGAGAGAGAGAGAGGGAGAGAGGGAGAGAGGGGAGAGGGAGAGAGAGAGAGAGAGAGAGGGACAGAGCAAGAGAGAGAG
>NC_082391.1:18173697-18175563 GCF_031168955.1 Gadus macrocephalus | reverse complement strand
GCTACACAATGGCGAGCTAGAGCAGCATTTCAAACTCGTGGGGTTGAGACCACACATGGGGCGGGCCGACCCACGTCCTGGGGGGTAATCGCTGACTGAGATATAGATATTTGAAAATGACAGATTTTGGATAAAACGATAAAACGATATAACGTCTTGTATGAAACCCTTCTGTATAATCGAGCCCGGCTGATTATCTACAGCCACCAACGTTCACTTAGTGCGTTGCGATGCGTCAACGTTCACCGATGCACTGATATCAGTGGCCTACATCGTCGAGTCCGTTTTAAACAACGTGTGACCAGACTGCTGAAGCAGATGTGCAAAAATGTGTGTGTGTGGGGGCGGGGGCGTGCATTTTTCTCTTCCAGACCTAAAAAATGTGGGTCACTGGGCAAGGAACACTGGGAAACGCTGAGCCAGACGCAGGCCCCGCTGTGGCTGCCCCGCGTGCAGAGCCAGATCCCAGCCACCCACTCGGCCCCTGGCCCCGGGCCAGAGACCCTGCGGTCAAGACGGTCGTAACTCCGGTCCGGCGTGCCTCAGACCTCAGACGAGGTGCTGACGGACCACTCTGCTGAAGCCCCCTGGGACAACCGCGCCATGACTGTGTTAAAAAAACTCCCTTCCATGGAAGTGCTGCAGAGTGTTCTCGTCCCTCCCTGGCCGGTTGGGATTTGTTTCCCCTGGCGATGGCTTTCACAGAGTCACTTGTAACGCGGACGGGAGAGGATGGCCAGCCTTCTTCCTTATCTCCATGTCGTCTGTGGTTCTATCGAGTGTCACGTTTGGGACCTCGCTCTGCTGCGGTGAGCTATGGTCTCTCAAACGGACCCCTCTCTCTTCTAACAGCGGACGGGAATGGGAGCTGGGATATCCATCAGGGTTTTACATAGTTGAAGGGGTCTTGATTATTATCTTTTCGATAGCACTTAAATAACCATTTACCATCGGTGTAATGGCTTACCAGGTGTTAGATCATTAGTCTAACAGCTCGAGTGAACTCAAAGAAAAGGTCAGAATTCTGGTGTCGCTTTTTTTTCATTCATTCATCATTCGACAATTTTGTTATTTTATTTAACATTGCGTTATGAGTACAAGAAAAGATTTCCCAGGACTTTGTAGGCAGTTCCTTTCTGTTTCCAAGTATTGTCATGTTTTAATTCCCCTTTTGGTTGCTTTATCACCAACTTGGGCAATGGGCCGCTTTGCACCTTTCTCAGAGCTTCCTTATTAATGGAAACCTCTCTGACTCATTTCTAGGAACGAGTGACTGATGTTATTGTCCATGGCGACGCTCAAGGACAAACTTTAGTCTGGACATCCTAAAGAAATTGTTTGATGTGTTATAAGTCAGTTACCAAAGGACTTCGAGCAGAGATCTAAAGCTGCTTTTGATTCTCCTCTTACAGACAAGTCAAGGATCTTACTCTGGCTGCAGACATGTTTCCATCCATGTATGAGATGAATCCATCCAGTCCAATCCATCTCAAAGCTAATATGTGGAGGGTGAAGGACAATAATGCAGAGGCAGGATACAGAGTTTGACTCCCTGCCTGGGTTCAATCCCCCATGTCTGCCTTGGCCTTGAACGAGATGCCTAATAATAACCCTTCATCCTCATTCATGACATGACTGAATTCAACATCAGTCGGAATAAATGTTGCAGTCCAATTCATTGATTTAGTTCATGGATCATTATAATAGTCACAGTTTATCACTTTGGACTTTTTCCGTGATTTATGATTCAATATTGTACAGACTAAACGATTCATTTGGAAAACAACAGATCAGTCGACAGATGAATAGACGATGAGAATCACCCTTAGTGGGTGGCAGCGTGGTGGGGTGGGCTCTGTGTGTGTT
>NC_082391.1:18106197-18171197 GCF_031168955.1 Gadus macrocephalus | reverse complement strand
ATTCCTCGGCCCCGCGTCGGGGGCCAGATGTGCGGCTCGGCAGATGTGCAGCTGCGAGGTCACATTCCTGATGAGCTGGTGTGCCTCTCCGGTGAAGATTTACCGCTCGGCGCCGACTGGGACCGATTCACTGTCTCTAAAACAGTGGGGCCCCGCAGGGCCGGGGTCAAGCGGACGCAGCAGGATGAACCCGGGCTTACCGGGCCCCGCCGTCCTCTCCCGGGAGGTGGACCGGAAGAGAGGGAGAGAGGGAGAGTGGGATGACCGCTATCGTCTGAGGGAGGTTCAGAGGCTCTTATCTGGGCTCTTAACCGAAGACAGGTGCCCCGGCCCTGGGTCTGATGCGTGGCGCGTCAGACCGCTCTAATCTCTGAGTTGGTGTCTCCACTCTGTAAATCAGAGTGAAACATTACAGAAGGGGAACGCGGGCTCTTGGCTCCAGTGGATCGCGGGGGCTGATGGCGGTGTTTTTTTTCAAAGCCACGGTCTGGACTGGATTTTCTGGTCCTCTTCAATTAATGTCTCCCTTTGCTTGGTTTATTTTTAATGCCGTGTTTTTCGTTCTTGTCTCAAGCCGTTTGGCCGAAAAGTGACAATGCGGAATCGCACAGCGCAAGAACGGCAACTCTCCTTTTGAAAAAGAGCGCACAGACAATTTGAAACAGACTTCGTAGACATAGAAATATTAAAGCTGCAAATCGAGTAAATCAGGGTGAGAAGCGAGAGCGCAGCTGTTTTGTAATCGTGAGCCTTGTGCAAGCTTTCATTGTCTTCCAAGCCCAACTCTGGGCTGAGCCACAGAACACTGGCCCTTGTTCTGACCCCCTGATCAAACAAGCTCGGCTCTCCTACTGTCTGCTCACGTCACAAACTGTACCACTCTGAGGTGGAAGCACTCATGCCTCTCGCCGCTATTTATCATCTCGGGGAACGCTACCTCTGGCTCAAAAGACCCAGTAGAATACAGGGAGGCCCCGGTTCTCCGGGCCTGCGGTGCTTTTATTCCAGCCCAGACGTGGGCTTTTGTTGGGGGAAGTTACAGGCTACATCAGTGTCACTCACAAAACGGATCTCAGCAGAAGAAAGCAGCCGACTCCGGGTCCAATCAGAAGCTAATGTTTCCCCCGTGGATTCCTTCAGAGGCCGGGCTACCCATGACTCTTATCGCACGCTGGCGGCCTTCCAGTAGCACGGGAGACGGAAAGCAGATACTTCTGCCTCCCCTGTCCCAGTCAATACGGAGCTCTTTTGTACAATAAATTTGTACAATCCATTCTTGTACTCTGTAAGGTCCCCACAAATGATGCCACAACACCACAACCACAACCGTATGGAGCGACGTGAAAGCTTACATTTCCGAGGAAGAGTATTCGGGGGCTCTCATCCTGGTTCCGTCCTTAAGCCTGCAGCAAAACTCCTCATCGATCTGGAGGCCCGGGTAGGGGGAGGCACCTGGAGGAGGGAGGAGGAAGAGGAGGACACAGAAGGTCATTCCGAGGTTACCAGGAGCTCAGAGAGGGAGTGGGCAGGGCCAATGCTGCTAATTGATCCTGCCCCCTGCCCGCCAAAAGTGTCCAGGTGCCATTGACCAGGATTTGAAAGTCGAGTGTCTTTCAGAGGCTAGGCGGGATCATCAGTTGCTTGACTACCAGGCCAAAAGACCTGGGCCTCTCACTCCCATTACTGTGAGACCCTAGCTGCAGTTAAAATTAGGTATTGAATCAAATCATTTTGTGGGGGGGGGGGGGTAGAACAATCTTGGAAAATGAATTGGCTGTTAGTTAGTTTTAAGTTTATTAAGACCAACAGCCTTGCAGTAAGCCATGTTTCGTCTGATATTACATTCTGTTAGTTTTGGGCAGCATTGCTGCGGCCGTGTAATCCCTTACATTTCCTGACTCATGAAATTCTATTTCCATGTGATCGCTGCAAATCCATTGCATAATACAAATAGCCTAAGCCTCTCATTTCATTACCATAGACATTACCTATATGTTGTTGATGAAAACAAAATGACCTCTCAGTTTCCTTAGCATAACAGAAGATTATTATCATAAACGTACAGGCGAATCCTTGCATGTCAAATGAGATCACCACAGAGTAGGTCAGGATTTGGCTCAAATGTTCTCATCCAAACCCGAACTTCAAATCCCTCATTTTAAATGCACAGTTCAAAGTGTGAGGGCAACCTGTACCAAAGCTATTTTGAAATTGGGGAAAAACGTTCGCCCTCCAAACACAACCAGATTGCGGGATTCTTGACTCTTTATTGGCCCATTTCTTGGTAATTTCAATCTTGATTTATCTCCTTTTGGACCAGTAAACTGCCCAGATGTGTAAGTGTAAATGAGAGCTGGTAAGAGTGTAAATCTGTTATGTAATGTGAGAGAGAGAGAGAGAGAGAGAGAGAGAGAGAGAGAGAGAGAGAGAGAGAGAGAGAGAGAGAGAGGGAGAGGGAGAGGGAGAGGGAGGAGGGAGAGAGGGAGAGAGAGAGAGAGTGAGAGAGAGAGAAATAGAGAGAGAGCGAGAAAGAGAGATAAAAGAGAGAAAGAAGAGATTGTTTTTCTTTGAGAAGTGAAAAATAAGAGAGAAAAAAGAGAGAGAGTAAGAAGGAAAGGGAGAGTTGTTTTTTCTCTCAAACAAAATGGGATTTAACACGCTTCTTTTGATGTATAGTGGCTAGGAGGCCACGTGGCAAGGATTCAACGCCTGGGCATGACCGAACGTACAGTGCTCTGCCTCAAAGTTTCTTTTCATTCTCTTTAATTACACTAGATGTCTTTCATCGCTACCCTGAGGCTACAGCTATATACAGTACAGAGCAATACACTTCAGTGTTGCCATTGAACGGCATGGCATGAAATGCAGTTGCACAGCAGGGACGCTAGGTTTACATTGATCTGGCGCTTCGCCTGCGGCTCATTGTCATCAGCAGCTGGGGTAAAGAGAGGGACAGCTCAATCAGAAACCTAATGGAAGGAACCCTTTCTTTCTTAATGTCCCCTGCCTGGCCTAAAACTCACGGGTTGAACCACGCTAATGTTGCACGTATGCACACACCACACACACACACACACACACACACACAACACACACACACACACACACACACACACACACACACACACAGACACAGACACACACAGACACCCACACACACACACACACACACACACACACACACACACACACCCACACACACACACACACACACACACACACACACACACACACACACACACACACACACACACACACACACACACACACACACACACAAAGCGTGATCCCGGAGGAGCTATTATGCATCAATAGCAGACCGCTTCTAACCGCTGCACACGGAGAGGCTCAGCGGCCCTGGCACCGACGCTAGCTTGACTCGGCTCGCTAAGTATCATAACCCAGAGCTTGAGAGCCACAAATAGTTGGCATCTTTGGCAGGGTTGTGCAACAGGAACGGCGGATAATAAAAACAAACTAAACAAGTCTCAAGAGGGCTTCCTGTTAATTTTTCTTCGAGAGCGATGACAAAAATTGCACTTGTGAAACTTTTACGCAAGAACTGACTTCCCCAGTAATTAAAACTGTGCCTATACATTTCCATGGTGTGTTGTGGTTCCTGGTCTCAGGAAATCCGATGGGACAGGTTCATGATAATGCAGCCAGTAGGGTTAATGACACTCACCAAGAGAGAAGATCTCCCACATGAGAACCCCGAAGGACCACACGTCACTCTGGGTGGTGTAGATCTTGTCGAAAATGGCTTCTGGCGCCATCCATTTAAGGGGCAGTCTAGCCTGTGTACACACATCAACCGACCGATTCATTCACACGGTAAACGGAAAAAAGGCGGAATCATCAACTGCAATTGTTGCTTTTTCCTCATCTGAGAATATTGAGACGTAGCATTTTTATTTTGTGTTGGCATCATAATTTCTTCCCTGAAAAAACACACTGAACCACTTAATCTCAGAGACGTCCATGCACTGCATTAATCACTTAGTGTTTCATGCTTTATATTTTTGGTTTCATGCATTGCCACAATTTCATATTTGCGGAACTCCAGAATTTAAATTGTCATCACGATTGAAAGCCTTTTTTTGACCACAGACATTCCAATCATCAGTTTAATCACAGAAGAGCCCACTCACGTCTCCTTTGCGCACGTAGTCAGGATCTTTGTACACATCTCGCGCCAGTCCGAAGTCGCATATTTTCACCACGTTGTTCTCCAAGAGCAAGATGTTCCGTGCCGCCAAGTCTCGGTGGATGCACTGGAGTGGAGAGGAGCGTGGCGAAACAAATAAATAAAGAAACCGGCTCTAACAACTCCAATGGGAAATTAATACGAACATGAGGTCACGTTTCTATTTTTTCTCTCTTTCTTCTGCACATACTTCCCCTCCCAATGGCACTCTTTCCGCTGTAGTAAACACATGGTGTACTAATTTAGCCTTACTAGGGGCTGAACGTGGCTCTGTGTCCAGGCCAAGGAATGTTCTCTCTCTCTCTCTTATAATGGGGGTCTATCTACAACAACAAGTTCATTCACTAATGATCCCCATCCGCCCACACCACATTTATGAATGACCTGAGGAGCGCATCAGGTCTGTACTGAGCCACGGCCCAGCTTGATGTTAAAACTCACTCACCCCCAGCAAAACCAATATTTCCCCCACAGATGCAGATCAAAGCAGAATTCATGTGTTACATCGCGTGAAGCCCGTGACCTGTTTCAAGCGAAATACATTTCTTCGATAAAGTTTGCTTGTGTCAACAATACCTTGCGTGAGGCCAGGAACTCCATGCCCTTCGCGACTTGAAAGCTGTAGCAGATCAAATCCTCCAGCGTCAACACGCGCTTATATAAATCTTCGGGCTCTGGGGGAGCGGAAAGAATGTGGGAAAATTATACATTTTTTTCATACGGTACGCACGTGCGGCACATGGCGTTCAAATCGACCGGGTGGCGGCGACGAGGGAGTATGGAGGGTGCAGGAGGGTGACGTTCGACGGCCAGGGCGCCCCGACACAAGCATCAGCCTGAAGGAGGCTCAGTAGCCCACCCTCGGTCACGTACGCCCCTCCACCCCCGCAGCATTGTCTTAAGGACTTCCTTTACCCACCGGAGATAAAACAACAAGGCCCGCTCCTCGTGAGCTCTGCAGTGAAGCGCTTATGACGACGACGACGACGACGACGATGTCGATGGCGTGAGGCGGGGCGGGGCGGGGTGGAGGGGAAGGTGGGGGTTCTGAGGAGCAGCCTCCGACACAGGGTAGGGGGTTCATCCACCCGCCCACCTGAGTCAACAGCCAATCAAACCAGGAACAACACAACGCGGTAGGACGACACGGCTGACACGGCCCCCCCCCCCCCCACACACTACGCCCTACCCCCTGAGCGCGTCGGGGAAAAACAGACAAAACAGCAAAGCCCTGGACAGGAAGTAAACAGAGGTCTTGCAGGGACTCGGCGGGGGGGGGGGGGGGGGTGACAGGAGCCTCGCCGCAGCAGAGGCGGCTATTGTACTGCGGAACAGGAGGAGGAAGCGTCTCATCCGACGTGAGAAAACAACCAGGGGAGGGGCCCCGAGAGGAAGACGCGGGGGTGGGGGGGGGAGGGGAAGGAAGAGACGCTTGGCCGGCCCGTACCTTCTTCCTCTTCCTCTGAGTCACAGTAGCTCTTGTCCTCGATGAAGCCCGAGCTGGCCGAGCTGCCCGTGCTCGCCACGCTCTCCAGGCGGCGCTTCATCAGCTCGCTGAGCTCGCAGCCCGGCGACCCTGACCCGGACACCGCCTTGCCCTCCTGCCTCTGACACACACACACGGGCGGCAGACACACAGGCGCGGCACGCACACACAGGCACGCACACACACAGGGGGAGGACACAGAGGCGCCGGCACACACAGGCACACACACACACACACACACGCACACAGGTGCAGACACACAGGCGCCGGCACACACACACATACACACACACACACACACACACACACACAGGAGTGGGCCACGCACAGACAGACACAGACACAGACACACACACACACACACACACACACACACACACACACACACACACACACACACACACACACACACACACACACACACACACACACACACAGGCACATCCTATTAGAACAAGAAACGAGCTACTGCTTACATCCTGATTCAGTGAATCAAACTATTTTTAAACAACCCTTCACAGACTCATCCTCTTATAAGATCCGATACAATAGTGCCGCTTTTCCACTGCATGGTACCAGCTCGACACGACTCGACACGACTCGACTCAGCTCGCATTTTTTGCGTTTCCACCGCGGTACCATGGTATCTGGTACCTGAAGTGGCTGCTTTTTCTAGTACCTACTCGCTCTAGGTTCCAAGCGAGCTGAGCCGATGCTAAAAGGTGACGTCGGCAGACGGCCGGCGACTGATTGGCCAGAGAGTGTGACGAAGTCACGAGAGCGACATGGCAACCATGCTGGTAACATCCATAGCAGCGCCGCAGCCAACATGTTCCACTTCTCCAACTTCTTCAACATGCCAGCTAATAATAGTAATGTGATCGATGTCCTCCATTGTTGTTATGTGGGTTCTGTCCATGTGTGGGTTGCGTATGTGTTGTTTGCGTCGCGTACACAAATACGTCACGGCCCTTTCGCGCAGCCGACCCCGCCCACGTCCAGGAGGTACTATTTGCGGTGGAAAACACCCGTGTTGCTACCGTGTCGAGTCGTGTCGTGTCGAGTCGTGTCGAGTCGAGCTACATGTGCGGTGGAAAAGCGGCATAGGATCATTTTAGACAGGGTAAGGTAGGATAGGATAACATATGATAGGATAACACAAGATAAGATGCCAAAAAAAAAAAAAAGGGCAATAACCAAACTATAATATATAACAAAAAATTAAAATTAAATGTACAAATGATTGAAATAATGCAAGGCATGATTCTGAGCGTTTTGACTCCTCACCTTGCAGACAACAAAGTCCCCTCTTCTACTCCTCAGGTAGTTGGACAGGTTGCCAGTACTTGCAGAACTCCACGATCATCATCAGTGGACCTGTGGCGATGGGGACAGTCACGGTTACAATCTACCAAATCTGATTGGCTGCTGGGATGAGCCCTGCAGGAGGGCGGGTCTCCGGGGAGGTCATGAGAAGGTGGGTGACTGACCTCCGGGCTTGGTGCAGGCTCCCAGCAGGTTGACCACGTTGAGGTGGGTGGCCGATGTGGATGAGGATCTTCAGCTCGGACATCAGGGCTTTGCGCTCGTTGGTTTGTGGCACCTCCTGTTTCAAACACAAACCACAGAACACGAGTGGTTTGTACAGAGCAGCATCAAACACACATGACCGCCTGTGTTTTGGGTGCCATTGAAATCAATCTGGAGACAGGGATCTATTTTTCACAATTAATTTTGATTCTCAGCCACGCTCTTTCAACGTTTTTTTAGAACCTCGCTCAGGGGGAGATGGATGTTCATTTGAGTTAAATAAATCAGTTGGCATTGGAGAGAAATAGGAAACAGATTTCACTTGTATATTGTGGAGATGTGAGATAGCACTGTCTTTCCATTCAAGAGAACACAGCATTCTCACGCGAAAAATGAGCGTGGATTGTACGTCGATTAATGTTTAATATGTAGGATTTCCTTTTTTTTTCTTCTCAGAATCACAGATAATGTTCTCTTTATAATCGTTCCAGAGTGTTAAACGCAACGGAGCCTCAAAAGTCTAGCGATTGTTTGTTTTTCTACAATTCAGAGCATCCATTTAACAAAGGATATATTCATTGGAGTGCAACCTCTTGAGCTTGCAAGCGCACATTTCCTTGGGTGCTTCATGATGCGTCTAGTTAAGGGGATGTCATTCCCAGTTCAAAGGTCAGTGCTTGTCTCCATCCCCAGTACGAGCCATGTCTGCAAAGGCGACATAATCTCTCACTAACTCACAGTCAAGGCAAAGAAATCTCTGCTGCTTTTCATTAGGCCTGACCTAGAAGCACTGACCGCCTGACAGATCCTTCCTCTGTCTCTCAAACTGTTATTAATGTCATCCCCGGGACCCATATTTCTAGCCAGGAGTGGTTTCTTGTTTCCTCTCCGCACCGAGATCCTCTTCTTCCCACAACCCAAAGCACTTTCTCGCTCTCCCAAATATTAGGAGACATATTTATTGCACAGTATATTTCCGTTCTATGTACCTTTGCATATGATGTCATGTTATACCATGTTATGCGATATGATGGTGTATTATGTAACGCTTGATGCTGTGCTCCGCGATATGTCCACGTTCAGGAGGGTGGTGAGCGTCGTGCCGTCACTTTAAAGTGTGTGTGTGTGTGTGTGTGTGTGTGTGTGTGTGTGTGTATGTGTGTGTGTGTGTGTGTGTGTGTGTGTGTGTGTGTGTGTGTGTGTGTGTGTGTGTGTGTGTGTGTGTGTGTGTGTGTGGGGTGGGGGGGGGGGGGGGGGTGTTTCCAACTGACTGAACGTCCAGAAGAAACAAGGAGGGAAATTTGTTATCTTGTTCTATTATTGTTATTGCTCTCACAATACGCCATTCACTCCTGAACTCTGAGTCACCTGCATTCACTGGACGCTGTTGAGAAGCCGTCTGTGATATCTGCATCCTCTCATCACATCCCCTCGTCAGAGCCAATCACGCCTCTCCCGCCTCATGCACTTTTTGCGCAACAGCAGTCGTTCGCATGCCTTGTTTTGAACCCATTTGCCACGCAAACATTAATTGCCAGCACATGTGAGGCTCAAGTTCATGGGACTTTATTGTGCGAGGGAAGAAAAAATACCAAACATAATTCCCCCCGCCCCCCCCCCCCCCCCCCCCCCCCCATACACACATTAAAAAAAATAACGATGTTCATGACAAGTCCAAATATCTGTTAAACTTCCTGGCTCGGACAAAGGTTGCTTCTTCTCAGTGTGATTCACAATTAATCAGTGTGAAAACATGTGTCTGAAAACATGATTGTTCTACAGCACCCTGCGTAGAGCTGAACATCCTATTGTTCATTCCCGTCTGTGGCTCCTGTTCAAACATCTGGTCCAGTTTCCATAATTTCCCAGGCACCATTTCAGACCTCATTTCAGGCAGCAGAACTGGTGTCGGCTAAAATGATTGAGACAGGACCACCGTACCTTTCAGCATCTTGACCGCCACCGTCTTGCAGGTGGAGAGCTTGTCGATCCCGAAGGCGGAGGCCTCCACCACCTTCCCGAAGGCCCCGTGGCCCAGGGTTTTACCTGGAGGAGGGAGGGTGGAGGATCTGGTGAGCACGGCCCCGTAAATCATTCTGGAGTTCTCTGGCTTGTCGGACGCCCCTCTGTTCTGGAGGTACCCCGCAGCTTGCTGGGGCTTTAACCACAAAGCTCTGCTCTCCAGGGGTGAAGGGGGTATGCATGTATGTGTGTGTGTGTGTGTGTGTGTGTGTGTGTGTGTGTGTGTGTGTGTGTGTGTGTGTGTGTGTGTGTGTGTGTGTGTGTGTGTGTGTGTGTGTGTGTGTGTGTGTGTGTATGTTTGTGTGAGTGTGTATGTTTGTGTGAGTGTGTGCCTGCATGCATGCATTTATGCATGTGTGTGTGCATGTGGCTGCGTGTGTGTGTGTATACAGTATATGTATTTATGTATGATGCCCTTCCAGAGAGCATATCAAAAGGCAGTCGGCGGGTATGTAATTGTCGTCCCGTGCTTCATCTTCAAAAAGGCATAACACTTCTGTGATGTACTAATCAGATCTGAACCCATGCCACAGACTTCACAATTGCACAAAAGCGGTACATTACGTATGTTTAACATAGATACAATCGATTCAATGTGGTGTGAATTAAACAGATTGAAATGGATACGCAATGAAACTGAATTTCTCTCAGAAGTTGCAGACAGACTTTGCAGGGATTTGGTTGAAGGGTTGGATCCTCCTCAAGCCTTTCTTTCTCCTCCGGCGCGGTCCTTTGAGGCCGTGACTGTGATGAAGGGGGGGGGGGGGGGGGGGGGGGGCTCACCTAGTCTTAGGCGGTCTCGGGGGAACTCCCACTTGCTGCTGTCGTACTGGAGGAGTTCGTCCTGCTCATCCAGGGGGTACTTATCGGGATCGATGATGATGGACGGGCCCATCTTGTAGTGGGACGGCTGCTGGAGGGGATGCATGAACACCAGCGTGAGTTTCATCAGGAGAAATATATGTTGATTACAATGAGGTGAACCTTTAGGTCATTTATGTAAGGTTCTTATCTTGTTTCTTTTTTTTTTTCTCTTTAGAAAAAAAATCCTACTGCTGCACTAGGCTATACTCTGACCAGTACACCCCCACTACAGTCATTTTGAAGTGAATTGTCGCTGCGGTTTAAAAAATTTGCCCCTAACCCCAATGCACACCCCCGCCATCCTCTCCACCACCTGCTAGTGTCCCACCACTTCCTGTGTGTTTCATCCTATTTGTCTAAATGAATCAAAGCCTGGGGAATGTGATCCTCCCAGCATGTTGTGTCCCATTCAGGGTCTTACAGTATGCATAAACATGAACCCGACCCCCTGTTGGATGTGTTCGGGGGAAATGTGGAAATCATAAACACTCGCTAAATTTAACCGTCCAATAAAGGCTGCATTCCCCTGCTGCCAGTGAGTCACAGCCTTCATACCACCCAGGCTTTTTTGTGAAAGTATCTCAATGTTGCTAAAAATGGCTCCGTAGTGACGAGGACGATTTGAAAGGAGGCATGCAGAACCAGCTGCGGCTGGATGCAGCTGCGGATCCAGACGTGCAGGTGCTCACCTTTCGCAGCTTGCGGATGAAGAGGATGAGCATGATCCAGAGGAAGGTGGCGGCAGCTCCCGTGCACACCAGGATGATCACCTCCACGTTGGCCCGGCCGTCCTCACCTGAAGTGGGGCACAACACACTGACGTTCAGCCCCCATGTCCTCACTTCTTTAAATGTATATATTTCATCTTATTTAGAAAACGGCTTGTGTCGCTATGGCAAGTTCTGCAGAAGGAATTTGATCGAAGAGGGGGTGAATTAAACACCATATAGTGTTTGTATCGCTTTGTTTTAGAACTATGTTAGGGCAAAAGGCGCTGTGATTGTTTCTTCCCAAATATTTTCCAAATGTTATATATACACATTGAAAGCAGAAACACACTTCAGTGTTTATTCCCCATTGGTTTTGGAGATGCATACCGAACATGTTTTCCTCCTCAGTGCTATTTTCCATTCACATTTTTTTGTTAACTAGGCATGCTAATCTAAACGCGGAACACAGAGAATAACGAAGCGACTGCTACTACGTTGACCAGCAGGGGTCTTGAAGCGCACAATTCATATCTCCTTCATCCTCTATTTCCTTTTCTTCCTATACTTTCATGTCCACATCAGCCTTGTGTCCTGTCAGTGTTTAATTTTTTCAGTCCGTTGAAACTTCCCAAAATCCTAAGGCTGAAAAAATACACACAGTTTTAGTTTTTGCAAAGTACATTCTCCCTCGTGAGAATGTCCTTCTGAGTATGGAAAAACATCGGCCCACTTAATTGCATTAACATGGTCTGTTTATCTACTCTAATCTTGACACAGTTCGAGCTCACTCGTATACAGTACAGGTCATTGTTCCTTGACGTACAGTATACAGCACTACGGTCATTTAACGCGCGCCACGTTGCTTTAGCTCTTGTGAGATCTTCCGATTGGCCACCTACCGGAAACAATGACGACGGCACTGGTTCTGATGCTTCCCTCCGCGTTGCTGGCCAAGCACTCGTACAGGCCCTCGTCCTCCTTCTTCACCCTCTCGATGGTCAGGACGCCGCTCTCCCCCAGGGTGATACCTGCAGACCACATGGTCACATGCAGAGGGTCAGATATCATCTGTGGGAATCAGACACTGTGACTGTTGTAATCCGTGTGGCCAGATTGGACCGGATTTCCCGCCCAATCTGGCCCAATCTGGCAACACTGGTTGTAAAAGGATCATTAGAATCGGTTGAATTTACTTTGATGTAATCTATTAAACTTAATTTATTGACCATAAGGATTTAATAGCAATAACGATTCACAAGCCAAGAAAAGGTAAATGTAGTTTTTGCATTAACATTAACAATCTCAAAAGAAAACAATCCATTTCCATTATACGTGACTTTAGGTCTGATCATAGTTCAGCGAGAACAGCAGCGTTTACCTGGCCCTTCCTGCACCTGGATGTTGTTCTTGAACCAGGTGATCAGCGGCTTGGGGACCCCCGACACCAGGCAGTCCAGAGTCAGCGTGCTGCTGCTGTTCACCTCCTGATTGGTCAGATTCTGACTCAGCCACGGCCGCTTCCTCCCTGCAACACAACACACATAAGCTTCCTTCTTTCAGCCGCTCTTTCCGAAATCCACTCGTGCAAAATTTGTGCTCAGTATGTCTCATAGAATCTATTGGAGATTTTACAGTTGTAATCAACTTCAGTACAGTATACATCAGCCTTCTCAACTCACCCGGAGCGGGTATCCGAATGAACACAACAATAACACAAACTCACACAACCAAAACAATTCCTGGCTGGCACCAAAAGCCCTGCCTCGAGTGGTGACCGTGCTCCCTGAGCGAGACCCCCCGGGTGCTCTGCTTACCGTCCACGTTGAGCACGAAGGTCTTGTGCGCGGACTTGTGTTTGAAGTGGTTGAGGGCGCCGCAGCGGTACGCCGGCGTGCCGCCGTTCCGGGACACGTTGCGCAGGGTGAGCGCCAGGGAGACGGAGTAAGGGTCCAGCCGGAGCGGGGACACGTCCGCTGTGATGGTGCGGTTCTGGGGGTCGAACCACTGCAGCTCCGAGTAGAGGTAGCGCGTGGCCCGGCAGGTCAGCGTGATGTCCTCTCCCTCGATGGCTGTCTGGGGCTTGATGTGCATGTGGTCGGAGTGATCTACGGCCACGCGGGGAGGAGTTAATACATGAGTAGTGGGTGGAAATAAATGAATAGGGACTTTTTAACGCTGTGGTTGTTTACTGTTAATGCCAATGTTCAGCAGATGCTTTTATTGAAGAGTTTAATCTTCCTATTTATAATAATTGTCCTATTCAATCTTCCTATTTATAAGAGATTGTAAATTATTTTTTTAGAAGACTTTGGTCAATAATGAACTAATCATTAACAAAACATGAATATAGATTGGTAGGTGATTAATAACTGCTCAGCCTACTAGCCAATACACTGTATTGTTCCAACTGGTAGGCTGATCTATCCTTAATACAATTTGGTGGAAAATCCCACTTATGATTTAACGAGAGGGTCAATTTTGACATGGCTTGTAATGGCTAATCAACATCACATCTGTTGTTATACATTAACATAACACTTATTAATCATCTACAATGTTAATTATTAATGTTTTGTCAATGATTAGTTCATCATTAGCTCAAGGCTTATAAATGACCAGCAAGTGTAACCAACATATACATAACTATGCATTGCATTTGACGGTGATCTCATATCGTGCCGGCTCCTCGCTGACTCCTCACCCCAACCCTACAACCGACTATTTAGGATCGCAGTCCCGAAGATGAGAGCTGCTCGCCGCCAAAGCCAGGAATGGCAAACGTGCGGTTGTTTCCTGTTTCATCGTCACTGTTAATTGGAAGCACGTTGCCGCTGGACGGCATCGCTGATGGCTGATGTGCACTCGACCAATGGGAGCCCAGCCGGAGCCGGCCCCCGGGGGAGACAGACTGTGCTTGTTTATTCAGAACGCTGGAAAGCATTCTGTGTTCCGTAAGAGAAGACAGCTGTTATTACAATTCTGTCCTCCTTTTTTCTCCGGCATTCCACCGTGCTCAGTCATCCCCACCTCTGGAATGGAGCAGAGTTAAGCTTCCTCTGAGGCATTCTCGCACACTTAAGGAGGGTTGGGGGGGGGGGGGGGGTTTGTTTGGTGCGCGGCGTCTTTCGCGCGACCCTAAACCTTAAACTCAAGGTCAACCCCGCTTTTCGTCCTTCTCATCCCTTAATCCGATACCGGGGAGCACGTCAAGACCTAGCGTCGGCGGGTGCGCTAGGATGTTGACGTGATGTAGCTGCCACGATGGGTCGGCCCTCATTCTAGGAAACACTTGGAAGTTCTCCCATTCACATAAAAAGTAACTTTCTTAGGATCAGCTTCACAGGGAGAGAGAGGAATGGGCTGCTGGAATGGGAGTTTTAAATGCATTCATACAATGTTGTTTTTTTAACATGAGCGCGTGTCATTAGAAGCTGCCATATGGCCCACGATATATTTTTTCTCTCTGGCGAACTCAAGCGCTGCTGCTACGATGGGAGATGGTTTCAATTAATGACCCCCTTCGGTCTCTTTATTACACGGCGCAATCTGCACATTCTTGCTCGGCTCTTGCAATTCATTACAGTGCATATGTGTAGGGTCAACGCAATGTGAACGGGTCTGATGTATGGCTGCGTACGCCTGCCCATAAAAACAGAGTGCGGCAGTTGTTCTTGTCAGCTTTAACCGAGCTATGGCCTTAAGAGGGAAACGTGAGGTTTTAAGCCATTTTTATGCTCTCTTTCTCCTCCAAATGAGTCACCTACCGTCCACGTAGAAGGGGATCCTCCACTTGTTTGAGGCCACTTCGTTCTCGCCCACCTCGTTCTCGGCTCTGCAGGTGTAGGAGCCGGTGACGTTGGCCCTCCCCACCACCAGTGTCCCAACGGTCTAAACGGAATGAAAAGGGACCATTCTGAGTGTTCAACGCAGCACAGATGAACCAACACACACACCAAGGGTTGTGCTGTAATTGCAGCGTTGCGACTGTTAGTGGAAGGTTTCTCCTGTTATAAGCTGTGCAGTGAATGGCGCTCCAGGTCAAGGTGTGAGGGGGTCTGGTGTATGGCTGCCCTGTGTTCTAACATCCCAGTGCGCCACATTAACAGAAGGACACATCTGGCCTTTTTGAAAACCCACTTTGTCGCCCTATACTCCAGCCACACAGACGCGAAGACCAGGTCGCATGCTATTCCCTGGAGCCCACTGGTCGTGCCACATTCTGTTCGGTCATTGCGCTCAGCCTAACACATTTCCAATGGCTCAAGCAGGCATAATAATTTATAAGGTTTTCGGGCTGTGGCCAGATCGCACGGGGCTGTCTTTTGTATGCAAAGCGACATCTGTTTTCAGTGCACAGCTACATCAAAGGCACCGAATGCTGTGTGTGCATTGTCCCACCGTTTTCGCCGGCCAAGGACTTTCCTCCGTTTTCTTCAGCTCATTGTGCTTACCTTCAAAAGCCTGTCAGTTAAGCCATTCGACTCTTTAAACGATTCCAACAACCCCACCGCTGGCATGACACACTGCCAGCGAGAAGGAGCGCATTGGAAGTGCAGATGTTGCAACCTCAATCATGTTGTCCACTCTGTGTTGTTATGACATTTGTCACGGCACTGACAGCGCAGCGGTGAGGTGTAGCGTTACGGCCATTACTCACCACCGTGTAACCTGAGAGCCAAGCGCTCATTTGCAACAAGTGCACACGGTCCCTAAGTGGTGCCCTGACCAGGCCCGCTGTGCACAGTGACCCCCGGGGTCTTTGCCCACCCCCACAATCGTCAACCTCACCACAACAGCCAAGCCCACAATTAATTCTATAGCTATCTTGACCCAAGCGGGTCCCCTCCTTTTCTCCACTAGACATCACTGGGAGGAGCCCCCCAACCCCACCCCACACACCCCCACCCCGCCCCCTCTGAGTCCAGGCTGGACCACTTTCTGATTCATGGGCCGCCGGGATTTATGAGAGCTGACAGAGAGGAATTCACTCTTTACCAAACGCTCTGCTTTTAACCCGGCCCATGTTGTCATTGACCCCCAGCGTTCACCCTCATAAAGCACCCACGTTTGGGCGACGAGAGCTCGTAAACAGCGGCCCGCTCCCTATTCACGTCAATCAAAGTTCGGGGTCGAATCCCTGATTGTGTCAGGGACCAAATCCCGATCACTAGTTTTGTGCACCTTTTGAAGGATTCTGAAGTCCTTTAACTCAAAGCCTCTAGAGGGGGTGGATCACACGTATGATATAAATCACAGCGCGGATCCTGTCAGCCACACCAGTGCGACCTTAGCGCAGAGTTCCCGGCCAGCTCATATGATTGTTCAGTAATTCCGTAAGCCGTCGTCTTCGGGGTGGATTGCCGAGGATTTATGCCACAGTTTGACCCGCTCTGCTGAAGGTGTGGCGGGCCGGTGTGGGGGTTCTCTCACCTCATCCTATGGATCGACTTTTGGCAGGGCGGCAGTGGAGGTCTGCTCCTCGTTATGGCAAGGGGATAAGTGGCTGGAGAAACAACCTCCCTCAGGAAATTCTCGGTAAGGTCTCTACAGTCCCTGGCTTACAGAATGCCAGGGATTTACATGCCAATGTTCCGCAAACTGAGACGCCTGTTTTGAATAAGTCACTCATATAGTTACCTCCTGAAAACAGCAGATTTGTTTTTTTGTTTTTTAACATTGATCGTGACGACCTACAGTTTAAGGATTCTCAATCTATGGTTAATAGCGTCTTCTAAAACCTGGATGACTATTACATTACTGTGTTGCATGCAGCCTACTTAAACCCCATCTTCCTTCAAAAATTCCCCTGTGGTGAATTCGTATAATTGAATCACCCCCCTCGCACATACTCAAAGTGCACATCAGCGCTTACAGTGTACAACGTGGTCGAAATAACTATAGCTTCAGACTTGCGTGGTGTAATTCCTCATCACAGGTCAATGGTTCTTGCGGGATGCACGCTTGGCTTCAGCCATAAGGCTGTCAAGCTATTTATGAGGCGTGCAGCGCACGAAGAGTGTTCTAGCAGACGGGGAGATTCACTGATTTCAAAATAAAAGCGCCTTTTTGGCAACCGACAGGCTGGGCCCAGCTGCAGCTGCTACATTTACAGTGCCGGCTTCACACAGATCAGACTATGGACTCGGGAGTGTAATCCATTTAGGCAGATGGGAAAGGATTGCCGTTTGTCAGTTATAAGGTGTTGTTGATGAATTAGGAAAGAGCAAAACAGTGGTTTGCAGAGAATTGGATTCACGTGGTGGTATCATTATCTGAGGTGGACTCCTCAGGTAAAAGTGATGTGATCCCAGCTGGATCCTGAATAGCAAACTGTTTCTGTATAAACTGTATTTGTATCGAGTCAAGATGTACAATATTGACCCCAGATGGAGAATTAGGTTCATGACTAAGCACATAAGATAAATATCTTCAATCTACAACACAGATGTCCGACATATGGTGGTCATCATAACAACATATAAATATAACCACACGAGTATGTCATGGGTAACGACAAGAGATCCTTCAAGTTGGTTGTTTTGATCTGATCTTCTGTGGATGAATATTACTGAAGACCAGAATAAATACTTTTAAAACATGGCAAACATGGCTTTATCAAACATCGATAAAAAACTGTGTGATTTCATTACTATTGAGGAAAGAGGACCCTGATAAGACGGATCACGGTACAGTTGTGTCTTTTCTGGATAACCACTTGAAATAGAGACAATTCTAAACAAATGATGAATTACCTTGTTCTTTCCTTGCACCATTTTGATCCTGGTGTACATGGCTGCAATCCAGTTGCGAGGATAGTCCCCCCTGCTCTCCAGCTCTACAGGGATGGGCTCGGTATAGAATTCACACCTACAGGGGGAAGACAATACAGCGCGGCTCACAGATCTGTCTACTGGGACAACTGTGTGTGAAATGGGATCTATTGTTCAATGGATGCGCCATTAATCCCAATCCACAATGGCGAAGGTGCTTGAGTTGGAGACCTTGACAGTGTGGCATCGCACAATGCCACCGGCTGCGGGCCCGATATCCTCATGGCCAGTGTGGAAGGTCTGGCTATCGCTGCTATAAGTCCTGTGGGACTGGGACTGGCCCGCAGCGTTGATTATGAAGGAGCTGGGATCAAGGATAGAGGGCTAAAGAAAGACTGCTCTCTGACACAATCACACGTCGTGTCACCTTCGTGCACACACACACACACACACACACACACACACACACACACACACACACACACACACACACACACACACACACACACACACACACACACACACACACACACAAACACATGGCTATGCTCTCACTCCCACATGCATGTGCCCATCAACACAAGCACGCACACACACACACATACGCACACGCACACGCACACACACACACACACACACACACACACACACACACACACACACACACACACACACACACATATATGTACACACTCCAACAAACACAAACCCAAACACAAACATGCAAACACTTATACAACTAAGACATGCATAGCTCACTCTCACGCATGCACACACAAACACACATCCACACAAACACACACACACACACACACAGACACACACACACACACACACACACACACACACACACACACACACACACACACACACACACACACACACACACACACACACACAAACTCACTCACACTAAAACAATCAGGCTGATGAGAGGAGAAGCAGCGGACGGAAACAGCAGCATGACAGGAAGGGCCGTGCTGTGCGTCACCTTGGACAGGAAGCCCCTCCTCCCCGCCGCACTCTGGCAAGGGGAGATAAGGCTGATCCCCAGACCTGAGCAGGGTCAACAAGGGGCGGCCGAGAACTCCTCAGCCTGCAGATGAAGCGCGCGACCCAGACCCCCAGCAGGACTCCCCACTGTTCCCCCCCTCCCTCCCCAGCTCCCTAAGACCGGAGCGCTAAGCTCTGCTTCCGAACCCGAGCCGCGGCCTCCGGGTCTCGTCCGCTTCCCCCTCCTGCCGAGTCGCTGACAGAGAGAGCCTGGTGCGAGGAGGACGCCGGGGACTCCTTTGAATGGGGAGAACAGCTGGATATGCAGAGGGACAGGTACTCTGATTGTGTAAAACGAAACATCTCTCGACAGTTTGGCCTCCCACCAGGCTGGGGCTGTTCTTCTGTCTCATTAGCTGGGGAGAAGAAATGACTTTCCAGCCCTGGCATTTGTTCCCAGCCCTCTGTTCTCGGTGCCAGCCCTGATTACCTTCACGCCTGCAGGATGATTATTTGACACTGATTCTGGCTCTGTTATCATTTTTCGACCGCACCTTTGGCAACCACAGACAATTAATTTCCCGGGGGCCACTTGCGGAGCTAATTGCGTGCTAAACACTTCAAATCACACCATCTGGCGAGAACAACGTGATTTAGTCCTTTCATTGTGCTCTGAGCCCAGGGGTTTGTTTTTGCTTACATTTCTGGACGCTGATAACCCCGGGGTAATGGCCCATTGTTCTGGCCCGGTCGTACGGGGTCTCCGGTCTCCTGCTGTCACTCACAGGTCCCGGACCTCAGAGGCTATCACCGGTTCCCGGTAGGTTCACTGATGGGCCGATGCTCTGTCAGCCTTCAAACCGCTCAGAGCCGCTGAGATTCCCATGTTTCCCAGTTCCCCCTCTGTTCTCATTCTCCTCGGCCTGTAAGAAGCGATGACCACAAGAGCCGTGTTCTCCGAGGGCTTTGTGTGAGTTTTGTTTACATGATGAACGGCCTACGTGCTGGATCAGAGTCAACCCTACAGAACGCCGGCTTGTTTCGGCGGCCAACTTCCCAGGCTAGACTGTTGTTGTAAGAATCCTTTTCTCAAAGAAAGCTTGCCATATGCAGAGCACCCTTCACCATGTCATGTTCAGATTGACGGATTGGATTGAGTGACACACCGTTCCCATACTTTCCCCAGTCCTTCTGGTTGATGAGGAAACAAAGACAGAGACTTACTCGGTGATGTCTGCCTCCAGGCGGCAAGGCTGCCAGAACCAGGAGATCTTAGGGCGGGGCACGGCGAAGACGGTGCAAGTTAGCCTGTGCTCCTTTCCATACATGTAGGGCTGCACGTCCACATTGGAGAGCCCTGCCTCTGAAATAGTTGGCCTCACTGTGTCACACACACACACACACACACACACACACACACACACACACACACACACACACACACACACACACACACACACACACACACACACACACACACACACACACAAACACACACACACACACAAACACACACACACACACACACACACACACATGCAACACGTTCAGGCACAGACCCAGACAGACACACAGATAGGTAAAGCGTTACAAAACGGCGAGTAATGAATCTCAATGTCCTTTGAATGAATAATTCTCGGCCTGATAGACGGCCTACACATAGGTGCCTTCAGCGATCTGAAGTGCGTGTTGAACCCTGAGACGGACATGGCAGGGCGATGTCTAGCCTGGGGCTGAAGGTCAGAGAATGAACCCCCCTGTTTGTCCCTCCAGATGTGGCCCCTGTGCCCACATCAGTGGAGCAGTGGCGTGGGAGAGGGGCCCAAACATGAATGAGCAGCACACAGGGGCCCTAGGCCAGTCCTGGTGGTGGGAGTTCAGCCCCACCCACGTGAAACTACGCCTTAGCTAAAACCGCTTTCATGTTGCCTATTTGATAGACAGAAATCGTTGATTGTTTGTGTTATTGATTTTTGTTTGCTCCAACTATTATTACAGTCATCTAATATCTTGACTTTATCTTCCATATAAACCCTTCTTTAAAACACTCCAAACCACACTGCACACATTTGGCACAGCACTGGGATTGCTGATCATGGACAGAGACAACAGCTCCACCATTGCCAGCTCAAAGGAACTGAAATGTGTGTCGTTCTGTTGTGCGCTAATAGCAAGCAGACTGGAATCCGGCTCTCAGACCACCGCCGGACTACAACTACAATGTCCGGGCCTGCGGACCATGAAACACTGTGTGACGTATCATAACATCATAACGTGGCGTTCATTCTCTGCGTTCCTCCAGGCTGTATATACTGTACAGCATGTGCAGGGCGAGTTGTTTACACAGAGCGGCCCTGTCAATGCACATGTGGAGGATGCAAATAAATGCTGGTGGTGGAGGCTGTGGAGGGTAGGGGAGGGTGGGTGGGTGGGTGGGGTTGGTCTTGACATTGTAAGTTCTGCGTGTGCAGAGATTCGGCCGCTGACGCACCGCTCAAAGCCCCCCCGGGGCTATGGCCCGGGATAATCAACACCAGCTGCCACTGCTAGGACTAACCCCCAATTTCCTCTCATACTGGAGCAGATACCTGCTGCCGTCTGTCCTAGTGAACCCCCCCCCCCCCCCCAAGCCCCTGCAGAATAAGAGCAGCATCCACGGATAAATGTCCTTTTTACAATGTAGTCTTTTGACCTTCCAGAGGGTAAATCGACAATGAATTGTTTTGATACTATTGAGCCCTGATATGAAGTACAGAAATGTTCCTCAGCCATTGGTTGGTAGCTCGTGTTAATCTTTGACCCTTCATCAAGGGAAGGCCCAGGGATTGATTAAATTGCGAGCTTCAGTGCCAGTCTGGATAGTTTACCGTGGACAACCAGAGTGTAGCTGAGGTTCCTGTAGAGGCCCTTCTCGATGTTGCCCACGGTGATGGTGTAGACCCCCCTGTGCTTGTATTGGATATCTGCCACGGTCAGGTTGAAGCCAGATATCTTGTAGCACGTGGAATTCCTCAGGATCGGAACGCCATCTTTATGCCTGCACATTTGGGACAAATCATACGACATTTGAGTATATTTGATTTCTACTCACATTCAATTATTTTCACTATATTATAGTGGTTACGAAAAATACCGAATTAGGAATACCTAATGCTTTCCCATTTATGAAAATCAGTGAAAAACAAGTGCTATTTGAATTTAGCACATTGTTTTCATGATCACCGTTAAGATAAGTAAGAAAACTATTTCAACTATAACCAAAAAAATGTATTACTATTTTGAAGCTTTCAGTCAATGATAACTGATGTTCAAATCAAGTGATCAATCACTTATCCAGCCCTCGTAGCTATATGTCAGCTGTTATCATCTCGAGACCTCTGTACATGTGGATAGGACAAACATCTTTTGGGTCAACTTTCTTGGAGGGTTCACTTACCATGTGACTGAATCAGCTAGAGGCAGTGAATCGACCACGGGTCTAAACACCAGTTTATTTCCCTCAGTAACCGTGACGTAACCATCTTGATCATTTCTATAGCTAAGGTGGAGGAATGGGTGCTCTGAAACCACAACAAACAATAAAAGACATAAAACATCAGCGATTAAATGAACTAACAATTAGGGTGACTTTGAAAAACTGGACAGGCGACACCTGACCAAAGGAAGTTTTAAGATCTCACTAGAACTGCACCAATGGAAAAAGGTACTAAAAAAAACAAAACTGTAAAATAATAATAAATTGTCATAAGACAATCGGCATAGTAAAAAATGTAACCCTCATTTCGGAGCACTTACTAAATACGATGATGTTGGTGGATGCATGCCTCCTTTTGTCGTTATTTGGTTGAAGCACAGCGGTGCAGTTGTATTCCCCGGCGTCCTCCATGGTGACAGCGCGGAGCGTGATGGCGTTGGACATCATGATAGGAGCTATGTCAGACTTGTCCTTCACAATGGAGACACTGCGGTTGGCCTGGGGACATGGAAGATTGTGAATACAATGTGTAACTCCATATTGCAGAGAAGAGCGCACAAGTGATAGGTCACTGTACTGGATACTTTTCCCTGGTTTCAAAGTGAAAGTGAAACTACAGAGTATGACAAGAGATACGATATACACTTATAAGTGTATATCTTCATAATAGCTGGCTCAGTGTACCAGATTACTGTGAATTATGAACGATATTGGATTGACATCTAGACATCTCATCGAACACATTAGCGTAGATAACGCTAATGCTAAGCCTTGATAACGTTAAGTGTAATTCTTAGCACTTACGGGAATATGCAATTCAAAGCTGATTCTTCCATAATAGCTGGTTTCCCCGCTGCAGTTGAGGGTGAGGTTGTCTCCCACCAGCACCCTATTAGAATCCGGGGTGAGCTTCACTCTCCTTAGTACAGTTGCTGCATTAAAGAGGTGGGTGATGTACGTCATTAATGGCAGACACAGAATTCGAGATGATCCAGGAAAATAGTTCAACATCTCATTACAAAACCAACAACCCTGACAAACGCTTCTCCACGATTCAACATGCTTTTAAATCCAACTTTCTGTATAGAAAGAAAAATGGAATTATGACCAGTGATTGCAGTGTTTGATTGTGGAGACTTACTTAACCGTTGAGGGACATATTGGAGCTCAAAACTTTGACCATTGACCGAAGTGCTGCAGATGAGCATGTTGTTGGAGATGGTGGGGGGGTATGAGATCTTGAAACCCACCTTAGAGTCCCATTCACTCTTCTGGGAAGTTTTTGTCCCCTGGGGGTGGGGGGCAAAGATAGAGAAGGTGTCTTGTCAGGGTGCGTTTGCAACAAGGGATAGTTTATTGTCGTGTTCCCGTCCCAAACGAAAGACGCTGGGTTCCCCCATGTCTCTAAACCTTTACCTGTGAGGAGTTTTGGATAAAAGGGTCTAATGAGAGACTTAACACCAAACCACTAAACTTATGATGTTAACAAATAACTTCATATCTGTCCATCCAAGGGCTGGACAACTTCATGTCATTTGTGTTGATGTGAAACACAAAAACTATAGTGGTGCTCAGCTTTGGATAATTAATAAAAAAAAATTGTATTTGTGCTGTTTTTTGTCTTGCTGGGAAAGGAGGCGTAGCAAGGGAGGATGGAAGGAAACAGGGAGGAGGGATGCTGTAGATCTTCTTGTAGAAGGAAGTTTATAGAACTGCTATCGTTATCATCTTGGTAAGGTGTGTTGTTTTCCCACCAGGCTTTTGGACAAAGGATTGTAATGCTCTTAAATCTTTACGGCATGTAGTCACGGGCATCGACTGGTTCTGTTAGGATCCAGAGGCCTTCACACACTAGCTGTGACGGCTTCCTACAAATGTCATGTTATGAAAAATGTAAACTGATCCATAACCGGCAAACAAACCAGAGTCTTGCAGTTGTACCTCCAACTGATACCTGACACCATAAAACTGAACGATCCTGTGGGACATCATTAGCTATTGTTTCATCTGATTACACCCTGTTTACTATTCTCCCCTGCGTTTCCGCAACACAATGTTTGCAGGAGAAGTGTGTCTAAATTTAGACGGTGGATCTATTCTGAGAAAAGAAACACTCCTGGAAGACCTTCCTGTCCTTAAAGGAAGGAGACAGGATGGCTCCCTGAGTTGGCCCTGGGCTTCCTGTCAAGTGGCCACTGTCCCCCTCTCTACTACCTCAAGGCTAGGGCTGGTATAACGCATGTGAGATTTGACCAAACACTCTTGAGGGCAAACAGCCTGGGTTTGTTGTACTCTTCTCTTGAAGGACATTCCTTAGGTACGCTCCGTTGACATCCCTGTGACGTCTACGTCCAACCTATGTCACGGGCTGGGAACTCCGAAGCTCAGAGACGTTTTTCCCGAAAGGATTATCCAAGAATGCAATCTCAAACAAAGACTAATAAACGGTTTGTACATGGGTTTATATTGCTAATAATACTACGGACACAACAGTGTCTGTAAAATACGGTCTGCGTCGTTGTGCGTCAATGAGACTAAACGACGTGTGACTTTATGTACAGATACAAAAATAAGGCCTTACCGTCAATGTTACAACTGCATCCGGAGAGGTGGTCCTACAGGGCACTATGAGTGTGGTTTTGTGCGCGTACATAAAAATCACCTCGGGGGTACGCTTTTGGGAGACAAAGGGAGAATGGGGATCTGTAAAGGAAGAGGTGACAAAAGTTACAGCTAGGCCAGGAATAGAGTGGTTTTTGGGGGTTGGGCTCCCAACCCAGGGGTCATGGGGGTTAATTCTCAAATGTCTATAACTACCTGTTGGCATCCATGGGCAAGATGCCAAACATCTTATTGTTCACATGTATTCTGAACGCAGCGTAAGAACAGTGGAGAAAAGTGCCTTGGAGAACAGTGCCCTATCACTTAATAGATAAAAGTAATCTCTTATTTACTTGTCCCTCTAGGGATTTTTTGTAGTCAATTACAAATTACGAAAGGCATGTAGAGCCAAATCTATTTCAGCCCAAATCCCAATTGAATCAAGGCAAACTTGGGGCTGTGCCACGAAGAAATCAAACAGGATGGAGCGGGCCTGGCTGGGGTTCAGCCTCGCTGGGGATAGGCCTGGCTGGGGTTGAGCCTGGCTAGGGATGGGCCTGGCTGTGGATGAGCCTGGCTCTGAATGCCATTGAGAGAGTGCAAAGGCCTGCTGTTTGTTCCTGTTTGGCATCCAGGAGCCACGCATCTGTTCCATCTGACCTTACACAAATCAGCCAGTGATTTGTGTAAGGTCAAGACATACGGGTGGGATAAAGACTCCATTATTTGTACAGAACACATGGAAAATTATGTAATAATAGTTGAAAGGAGTGTGTTAAGGCTAGACGTGATGGCAGCATGCTGGTAAATCACTAAAGGGGAAGCAGGTGATTGGCAGGTCTTGCTTGGCGAGCCAAGGGAGGAAAGGGGTGTGTGCCTCTGATTAGATTTTAATGTTGTTTCAAGTGACCCATGTTGCTTTGTATGTTTGCTCATACAGGTCTACTACTTCTGTACTAAATCTAAACTTATTTAATTATATCTGTTTGGCTTGGTGACTTTTAACAATTCCAAACTGGTTTCTGCAATAACAAAATAGTCAACAGGTTTAAAATTGGAATGTGTGTTAATGTCATGGACAGCGTTTTATTAAATCCTTGTATGTGAAGCCATCCCATCACTATTCAATACATTTGATCTGGGTGTGGCAGTGGACTTTGGTTGCCTGAGTTAATATCGCAAAGTGGGTGCCGCTCACTAAACTTCTTAAATGCAACTCTGAGTTGTAATCATGTTATAATAACTGTAGCTGTGCCTGTATTTGCCAAGCAAATCTCGCACGCGATAACTATTGAAACTAAAGTGACAATAGACATTCACAGGGGGGGCTGTGGAGAGGTGCTTCAGGAGACGGTTTTACAGTAGCCAGGGCAGGAAATCATAGTCAATGACCAGGGTTTCCCGTGCGTTGGAACTCTCCCTCCCAGCTCCACAAGAAGCCGTGGCCTCACAGACGCCCCTTCCTCTGCTTACCTCAGTCTCAGCTCTTTCTGAACAGTCTGGAGTCCTGTGAGCCAGCTCCTCTCACTAAATGGCTCTCAAAGCGCTAGTAAATGATTAACAAAGGGATTGCGACCGCTCTTCAAGCTTGTAGACTAAATTTGGTGCACGATCTGAGCCGCTGATTGTCTTGGTTGGCCATTATCCTTTAACTCTCTGCTACTTTTGGTCTCTTCTTAAATTATTTATTTTGCTCTTCAACTTTTCTTCCTATCTTTTAAATTTCCCTCATTCTTTTTCCTTTATTTCTTTCTCTCCCATGTGGCAGTTTCACTTTAAAAACAGACAAAACTACAAAACATTTCTGAAAAATAGTAAAGTTTAGGGAAAAACATTGGCTTTTCAGAACATAATGTTTCATGTTTTGACACACACTGGCAATTGCCTCGCCACTGAATGAACCTGCAAGAGTGATGTCCCAGTCCGGGATTGGCTGTAAGCTTTTCACATAGATCATCTTCAGTACATCAACCCAGGGTTTCAGCAGCACCTTCGGAAGGCATGGCGAGTCTCACCTTTGACGTAGACGTAGACGTGGCTTTTGTGGCGATGGGCTTCCTGGGAGTAGCTGCATGAGTAGGTGCCCGTGTCCCCTGCTTGCAGATGTCTGAGCGTCAGCTTGCTGCAGTGGGTATCTTGGTGGGGCTCGCAGTCCTCCACCACGACCCCGTCCGAAGCGAGGGAACGTGGCAGGGCCCAATGCAGCTTGTCATCGCCCCTGTCAATCAAGAGCAGAGAACCAACCGAAGAGGAGAGGAGAGAGAGGAGGGTATAAATGGGTGATCGTTTTAAACGTACGGGATGGATGAATATGGTGATAGCTGTTTCAGTTCCACACACATATCTTGTATCACACCTTTTGAGAATGTACTCGACCAATAGAAGTAATTACCACTATTTTAAACACCCAAGACTTGAGATTTTCCCTCAATGCCAAGACAAGAGCAAGGACCTTTTAGATTGATGTTTTCCCAAAAATATTTTTCTTGTGCTTATGTCCATCACACTTATTGAAACGGAAACTTGCATGTGAATGTTTCATGTGAATGCAACCAGAACATCTTTCTCATGGATGAAGTAACTAGGCTCGCCTAACACATATTTTCACACACTATCCGTTTTAAAGCGGCCATTAAAGTGATCCCAGTGGAACTTCAAACATGTTTTGCATACCAGTGACTTTGCCTGCAGCACTCTGGGTCAAAAACAGCAGGGACAGAAGCACAGCATGTTGCATATATATATATATATATATATATATATATATATATATATATATTATATAGCCTTCTAAGGAAACGTTTTGTTAGAGAGATGAGCACAGCTCAGCATTCCTGGCACGACTACAAAATGAGGCACAACTCTCTAATCTTAGCAAATGAGATAGTGGACCACTGGGATAAAGACACCTCCCTCCAGCAAAGACCACACATCCCTATCCAACTCACAACAAAATGGAGGAAATGCAAAAAAATTTATAAATGACCTCCACCCCCCACAGACCACTACCTTGCAGTGGTTTCTGTTGTCCATGCGTGTATGGGTGTGTGTGTTTCTCTTGAAATCTGCAAAATCTTCCCCTGGTCCTCTGATTTATTTCTGACTAATGTGATGAAAGTTCCGGAAGGTGGGAACAACTCTTCCCGCCTGACGAATTAAGACGAAGAAATTTGTGAAATGCCATAGCCCTCTGTCAGCAATTAGAGAGTTCACTTCTCTGTGAGAATATCTGTTCAGATTGACTCTGTATGCCTCTATTCCAGCCTACTTGCTAATTTCTTATCAATCAAGGCGTGTCATTCCTGATTGCTTCGGGTAGTCCATCCTGCATGTCAATCACAGATGCCTGAATGCAACATTTCTCATGGCGGAGAAACTTAGGGAAAGGGGGAGGAATTTTCTTTTATATGTGGATTATTAAAAAACAATCCTGCTCTCTATGCTCCATTCTACTCCCTCTCCTTACAACTCACGAATCCTACCTACTGCCCCTTTAATGTGATAACAATGAACATAATGATGGACTCATTTATCAAAAGTGTCGGTGTGCGTAACATACCTGCATATGAGCTCCAGTGAGTCTCCTCTGTGGTGAATTAGAGGGTTATGGGACGGATACATCCGAGGGGGTGTCAGGTTTCCTGTGGGACACACAGCCATGCACACACACACACACACACACACACACACACACACACACACACACACACACACACACACACACACACACACACACACACACACACACACACACACACACAAAAACACACAAAGAATATTAGATCCGGGGCCGAGTGAGCAAGATAAAAGTTTCAAATAAATGAATAGCAACAGCATCAGAGCAACCGCTCAAATAGAATACCTATGCACACCGAAATACGATCTGGTTGCGCGATGGCATCATTCATGTGCACATCAGATTACGATAATGTGCTGAAAAATTTAAAATGAGGAAATTATTTGGGATATTTTCCCAGTATTCATGTGGAAGGACGCATGTGTGATTCCAGCCTCAGCCATTTATGCAATTTGCTCTGAGATCACAGGGGGGGTTTGGTGCAGAAGCACACTAACAATGTCGGTGGTGATGAGCAAATGTGTGAGGGAGAGAGAGCAAGAGACAGAGAGGACACATTGAAGAGATTTGTCTCTCTCTCCCTTTGTCTTCTCTTAACAGCTGCCAAACTGTAGTGGGCGTATTGGGAACGGGTTACAAATAAAAATGGGTTTCATTTATTTAACCGTTGACCTTGTTTATGTTCAGGGTGCTGTTATCACATGTTCACTCAGTTGGGGTGGAATGGGGGTGGAGCCGGGATAAAGGCTTGTCTCATCTGCAGGTGCTGAGATGAGGAAACACTCATTGACTCCTCGGGGCGGTGGTGTGTGCGTACGTGTGTGAGAGGTGAGTCCAAACGTCCCTTCAGCTACTTCCTTCTTTGCACCGTACTCCCCAAACGTATTTTCCTTATGCATTGACAATCCTTATTACCACGCAAACCAGCTCACGGTACGGATCGTGTCATAAGCAAGCCTACATATAAACGTTAAGTTGTATCATATGGTCCTACAAAGACAATAGTTATGCAATATATGTATTAAGTGCTAGTACTGACTAGGACTATGCTGCTGGCTGACATCCAAAGCATGAGCACGCACCAAAGTCCTGCTGTTGCACATGGCCAGGCAAGGCCGTGCCAATGTTGGCAGCGACACCTGAAACCCGCTTCCTTGTGTAATGTTGTAACATCATTGTTTTGCTGCCCAAGGTTTTTTGGAGGGGGTGCAGGGGGTAGGGTGGGGGTGGTGGTGTTCTATAATGTTATTCAGCTCCCATTTTGGATGCCACGCAACTGCCCACTGTTTATTATTAGTAGTAGTTATTACTTTCACAGAAGATTAGGCGATATCCATCATTCAGACACACGATAGAAACCATCTGTTGTGGCTGGTTCCATCCCATTTATCAAAGCCCTTGGCTTTGAGTCCCCTTCACGATTGCCATTTGCTACAGTCTACCAGGTGTATAAGTGTAGTTTGAATATATGCATTTGTCATTTTTCATATATGGAACCTACTGTATATACGGATCCTCATGGACACCGATAACGTCTGAGTGGAAGACGTGTCGACATGGCAAACATCACCTGAACTAGTGCATCTCAAAGCAACCAAACCGATAAGCCACACAAGCGCCCACACAAACACAAACAAGAATTACCAATTGACTTGGCTCGCTGCACTTAATCTCTCATGGCCAGGCGGTTATCCCTCCCCACACTCTTCTCTAACACACTACAGATGGAGTACGAAGCAGCAAACCCCCCCACTCCAGGGATAAGACCCCCCCCGGTGTCTCTTTACCCACATCATCTGTCTTCAGAGCTCTCCCACCTGACCCTCTGGCTGCACAGCGCTGACCTCAGCATCAAGCATCCCATCAAGACAGATGTCTCTTGATGGGATCTGCTGCATTCCTCCAGCAGAGCGTCTGAGAAATGGCAGAAATGGTGCTTATTGTGGTCGATCAAAGAGCCCCAGAGCTGGATCCGATTAGAGAGAGCCTCCAGAAACACACAGTGTAGGAAGAGCGGGACCGGAGAGAATGTGACAGAGAGATGGGGATAGGTAGAGAGAGATAGGGAGAGACAGACAAAACGTGAGTGAATCAGACGGAGACCCAGAGAACGTGACAAAACATCCATCAAGGTCTCTCTTTCTCACTTCGTTCTCGCCGTTTCCCCTCGATCATTCTCTTCTTTTCATCCACACTATTTTCCAAACCTGTGCTCGTATGATTTGTCATGAGCTTATTCCTAGAGTGAGCATCAAACTGTAGTTCACTTAGTATTTACCAGTTTGATGCTCACTGTGGTTCATCTGGGATCCTATTTATTGTCTGTTTGACCTCACAGGGTTCACAGGAAAGGTACCGGGCCAGGACTCTCCGTTCTTAAAACATTTATGATGATCTCTCACCCGCCAGGAAATGAAGATGTTTTTCTTCTTTTATATGCTTGGATTGGATGATTTAGTCTTTGACATTTTGACATGTTTGTCGCAGATACTAAATGAAAATGTTTTAGCCTGCAAAAACAAGTGTGTGACCAAAAAATCTGCCTCTGTTGTACAGATATTTCCATTTGACCCTGTCCAAGACAAATAATTACTTCAAACTATGGACACAATTGAAATTGTCGAATGATCGTAATATCATTATTGAATCAAGATGTTTTCCGGTGTTGGAAAAAAAGAAATGTTCTGTAATACAAGATTAAATTTAGCCATACAATGCTCAACAGTATTAATATGTCATGCATATTGATTCATGAATCAATACGTGCAATGATCTGTCCCTTGATATTCCCTATGAAACAAGGAGTTGTCCCAGGGTGGTATTTGGCAGTAAAAGCCACGATTACTGTATGCGATGACTCTAGCGTGGCCGGAAGCCGCCCTGCCTCAGCCCTCTGTCTGCTGGGCATAATGTGCGGAATTCCCTCCACTTTGTACGACGGGGCCCTATTAATCTCCGCACACTTTGTGACTAACCATGACACAGGAGTCTCAGGGGGGAAGGGGGGGGAAGGAGATGACCAGAGCCCATCTTTTTTTGGGGTGTTTTCAAGGCAAAGCAACAATGTGACTCTCGGCGACTCTCGTGTGGAAGCACACCGCTTTCCTCTTTATAGTTTCAAAAGTCCCAAAGAACGGGCAACAAAGGCAGCTGAAAAGGGCCGGAGAGGGGGCTATTACTCTAGATAAAGGCGGAGAGAGGGCCGAGGGGGGTGGATCACGTATCTTTGGGGGTGAAATGTGTACTGGCTGTGGCCACCATAAGGAAAGTTTCCTAAGGCCTACACAATAGTCTAACCCAGGGTAGGAAGATGTTGGTATGGTATTGTATTATTATGGTATAATGAAATTATACATGTTTATTTATGTTTTTTTTATTATTGGTGGATTAAACAAGTGACTATATCGACAAGCCCATAAGAAGGATATAGGAGTTTTACAAATTATGGAGTGGGAATATTGCATGGAGGGAGATTCTGAATGGATTTTGTAGCAGGGTCTACATTTTTTATATGAACAGAGGTTGTCGAAGTTTGGATTGATATTAACATTTATTTACTCGATATAAAAAAAGAAAAAGGCAGCTGTAATGCTCCGAAGAGGTTTTTGTGTCAATTTCATCGTCATGTTAGTTTAAAATATTATAGTTAAACACTAAGATACACCAGCAGGAGATTTACCGCAAAAAATTGAAGAGGACTTGGAGCCCAGCCAAAGTAAGTTGTTAATAATGTCGTAGCCGTGCTACGCGTTGGGGTTGGCTTTGTGATGGAATATTTTATGACATGGGTTCCCTCCAAAATCCCTTGCAATTGCCAACTACAGGGTTAAGACAACAGTGAGGGAGGGCTAAAATGTCCAAGAGTCCTCTTTAAAAAAGCATAAATAAAAGGAAAGCACCTGGCCACAGTGAGTGGCCTTTCTGACTCGTATAGAGCTGATGTATACTGCGTAAGCCAAGGAGATTGCGGCTATCTACCATGTCTGATTAAAACTAAGCAACGCACAGAAGCTCCTTGAAATTGAAATCTCACACAGGGGTTACAAGGAAATATATTGCCGGCTCAAGCCGAGCTAGACTAGGGATGCTAATATAATCCTGCTTTAAGAAGAGCAATAAGGAACAAGATATACCTTGCTGTTTTAAGTTTTTGGCTGCCCTTTTGGCTTTAGATCTAGGTGCATCGTAAGTGGGTTTATTCGTTGTGTTTCTGTGTGTGCAAGGTCAAAGCCGGCTAGTGTGCAGATTAACTCCGATGGGGGACAACAATTTTTACAAATAACATGTCATTTAAATTGCAAGGACCCAAGTCATGGTACATTTTATTAATACTATAAGATGAGTATATGGATTTCCTTCAGTAAAGACAAAGTTCTATATTTTAGGGAAAGGTAGACGCAATCCCATCTAAATTTTCATAAGATGATTTTAAGGAATGGCTGAATCCAATAACGTATTACCACGTTAATTCAAACCATATATTCACTGACAATATTACCAGATTGTTTCAATGATATCTGAAGCAATAGGGGATTTGTTTAACATTTGTTACAACAGAGGAAAACAGAACACATGTCACAACTGTGTGACTTTCAAGTTTCAGTCTTAACTGAAACTCACCCCTCTGACTCATCATGGTTCATTAAGAATGTTGTTGATGGGTCATGTTTAAGCACTCAAACCATGTCTACCTTTTAACCCAAAGTAGTTATATGCTCCATTTGAAACAGTTCGGAATCAATCATTGTCAGTCAGGATGCAAAACGAATAGAACAATAATCCTGTTTGTCTTAGTCAACTGATGTCATTACGGTTAGACTTTGGACAATTGGCAGATAAAGGAGAAAAGATAGACAGTAGAAGAGCAGTAGGCCTAACACTGTAAACAATGTTTTTGTCCTGTTTGAGAACATGGCCTGCCTAACCAACAAGGTATGGTTAGGCATGGTAGGAGCATATCCTCATAATGGCATCCATCATCTCCACCTAATCATAATCCAAGCATAAGAAAAATATTAATGCAGAGCGTGTGAGCTTCTTCTTGGAATCTATCTCATCGGTGACTAACTGCTCTGTATTTGTGTTAATGTGTATCAATCATACTCGTCACTGCTTTTAGGAACTGGATGAACATATCTCAATATGAGCATCAGAGAGGTTTCGGGAAGAAGTCTTTGCTCAGGTAGCGTTTCCCATTTCCGTGACCTCTGCTCGTCCGAACAATTCCAGGAGGGTGCCTCTCTTGCCCAAACGTCCGTTTCCTCCCAGTGTCTTTCCCACGCTCTGTGCTGTGCGTGGACAGCGAAGGAAACTCACTAACAAACACTGCCAGACACGGACGCTAATACCTGACTGTGAATGACAGATTGGTTGCGTGTGTGTCTGTGTGGGGTGCGTCTTTGTTTGGCGGTCTGTTTATGTATAGGAAGGAATAGCCCTAGCCTACAAAACCAAAGTGACAACCTCAACCCAAGTGAAAAAGGCGGATGAACCAACACTATATTGTACATTGTACATTCATTTTTCATCATATCATTTAGAATGTCCTGAAATAGACCTTTAATATTATGGACGCATCTCAAGAGTTTTGCAAGATTGCAGGCAGCGATGCAGGACTTAACATCCGCTACCTCTAGTGGCTATGAAACAAACTGCACGCTCCAGTGACTACCTGAGCACTCACGAATACAGAAAGCAAATAAGAATAATCAAAGGACGTAACCAATCACGTGTTTGTCACCGTTATCGGCTTATAACGCGTAGGCCTGGTAGATGTGTTTATGCAAAATAACGAGATGTATTGTTGGCATTGTTGGTATACCCTATTTCCTTTGCAAATAAAAATAAAAAACAAAAAAACGAAAGAAAGCGAAACAATGTTAATCTGAAGTTTCAATGAAATTCCCTGTAGCCAACTATGAATTACTTTATAATGGGTGACCCATTATAAAGTAATTGTATGTTTTTGTATGTTGTATGTTTGTTATGGACCCATTATGGGTCCATAACATTACAAACATAGGCTACATGCAAATAAACCAGCAACGGATAAACAATGAGGAAAATAAGCAAACAATCTTACCATTTATTGGAGCCACACAATAAAAGATGACAGCGACTAACTGAAAACAGTCGGATGGTGCCATTCTGTTACTCCACACAACTCTTCATCCAAATCCAAACCGCTTGATAATCACAAAGACCGGTGTCGTAGATCCACGTAACGAAAAATAAGACTTCCCGAAGGTGCCCCAAACTTCTACAGAGGAAAACCTGCTCTGTGTCTATCCCCAACGAGTCAATAATAAATGTGAAAAGAGTCAGTGACGGTCTGTCTCCAATCCCATCGCGCGGTTCTCAATAGAGCTCCTCTCCGCGGAATGAGGCGAGCAGGCTCTGTTCCTCGGGAGCTCCTCTCGGGGCAGGTGCGATTTAGATATCGCTAAGGAGATATCAGTGATCAGGATTTTCAACACTTTGAATTAATGTTTAATTTGAACAGCAATAGAGCTGAAGAACGCCAACCATAGGGGTACTTTTTCCTTTAATACCCACTGATGGAAATTCTCCTTCCTTTCGCCTCACACTTGCGGTCCCGCACGCGAGCCAAACTTTATAGAGGGCAGAGAGGAAGGACGCAACGTCACTTGAAGGGGCAAACTTCTGTCTGGGAGCTAATGAGGAGGGACTTTGAATTTACATTTTAACATTTTGTAAAATAATGATAGCTTATGTATTTTTGCCAAATGCGGCATACCACTACTAATACGATGAGTTATAACTTTATCTTGTTTAATTCTAAAAGTTTATATTCTTGTTTTACTTCCTATCATACATTATACGTGTTTACTTCCTCTCAGATCGATACCACCGTTTGGTTAAAGTGGAATACCAAACTTGTTAGTAATCAGTTTAACTCTGACTATTACTGAAATGTGCTTAGTGTGTATCACATATTTAGAGGAAACAAAACCTTGCTTGGAGCCTGTTTTGAAGATTCAGGATTGAGGAGGGGATAATACTTTTATGAAATGAAAGGACAATGGGCTTCATTCACAATAAATGCAACCACCAGGACTTCAATGAGATTAGTCTCATTAATAGTTAACTTGAAAAGTTATAACATAAACATTGTTGCATAAAATCTGCTTTCATTTCCTCCCAGTTCTACGTGGTTAAGAACAAAAACAAACTTGCATTTCTACATTGATTGTTCTCTCACAGAGCATTTTGTTTAAATGATAAAATCAAAGTTATCTTGTCAGATTCTGAAATGCTTGTTGTAATGTTTTTTTTGAGGAGACATAAAAGTAAACAGCCATTATTCTATCAAATACACCATATATGTCTGGTTGTTAAGAATGAACATTTGCTGGGGTTTATTTTTAACATGAGTAACAGGATATACAGCTTTTTATATCAAGGTAAATAAACGCTGTGCGTGTGTTTGTGTGTCCTCTGTCAGTGAGCTGTGCGTGTAGAAGCTCTTGTAAATAACAGCATCCTGGCCTCACCTTTCCGCCTGCGTCCAGATGGAACGCCAACTCTTCAGCCATTTTGGAAATCTTGTTCCTCTGTGGCTCCTGTTGGTAGGGAAGCCACCCGCAAATGTTTAGTCTAGTTCCTCCATGGAGAAAACAGGGATACATGAAAATATGGCCAAAGATAAAACTCACTTTAGGGAGTTGTATCTACCAGCAGAGCACTGTGAAAAAGTTTGATTGTTGAGGTTGCAGTCTGCTTTATATCCTTATTATACATACATTTATATATACATGTATATATATATTGACTGCTAATACTGTATATATATATATATATGTATATATATATATATATATATATATATATACACATACAGTATTAGCAGTCATTTACAGTAATTCAAAAGGCTAAAAAGCTTTCATCGCCTTAGTAGTTTCAGTCATTTCAGTCAACTTGCATTCATTTTACTTACTATGCTACTATACTGTACTATAAGTAGCCTATACTTGTAGTAGCCAGAAAAAATTGTATGTGGTATAGTAGTATAACATATTATAGTGTAGTAATACACATAGAATGTATGCTATACAATTTTTAGTGACTACTACAAGTATGCTCCTAGGAGCCAAAAGTCTTTGGGGAAGCAAACATTCCCACTGGGCCAGGAGGAAGCAGATAAGTCTCCTCCTGGAACAATTGCTGGAAGCGGCAAGCTGAGAGTGCTGGGTTTAAGACGTTTTTACTTTAGAGTCCTGTGTAGAAAAACACAATATCGGGGATAGACCATTTCTGCACACAGCTTGCACTCTTTCCTTTGAGCTGACAATAAAGTGCTCAGTAAAACGAACCCGAGCAACAAAGACGTTCTTTAGGAGGGCATTGGAGGGGGCTGCCTCCCCTGTCCTTCTGTCTCGGTGACCAAATAACTCTTGGCTGCGTGTGAACTTCTAAAATGTTCATCATACTATGGAGTTTGCTGGATACCTTGATTATAGGAAAGATAGGAAGTGTTATCACATGAGCCAATCTAATCGTATACATGTTATGTTGTCATCCATTTTATGTTGATATTTTGTAATATTGAAAAAGGCCTTGATTGAATAGGCCTTTGACAGAAAGCTGTCTGCAAAGTTGTTGAGTCGAGTACGAGTCCTTGTAGGCCTACAGCTAATTATCAACTAAAATAATGTACAATTTGAAAATATTATATTCAAACACATGTCTATTTGTTGGTCTACAAAGAGTTGGGTCACTTAGGCCTAGCCTTATTTATTACCCTTTTGGCCAAGGGATATTGCCTCTAAGAATTGCCCTACCTTATTGTCCAACATTAATATAGATTAACTGCAACAGGGTCACAGTTCAGCAACTTCAGCACCACTGCATGAAACACAGAAAGACCGACATGGCTGCTGACGTCATGGCTCGTGAGTCGTGACAGTGTATAACCGCGTTCTTCGCAAGCCACACACGTTTTCTGTCAACATGGAGCAGTTTGTTACAAATGTGAAATGTAAGCCACTGTATTATGTTAACTCGGCGAACTAAGAGTTTATATCAAGTATATGTTATGTTTGATACATTATTTCTTCACAATAGTGAATTACGAGAAGAAGTTGAGCTAAAATTAGCAGCTATTAAGCCTAGCTAACTGCTGACTCAGCTAACGTTACTTCACGGGCATTGATGCCAATGTAATATTTTGCTGGTCAAATATGACTCTTTACAAAGTAGAACGATTACAAACAGGTCCTGATTAGCTGAGACTCGGTCTTTCAAAAATGTAATTGAAGTACAAACCTCGTAGGTCAATAGGTGAGCAAAATAAATCTTGAATAAGTATTCACAAGCCTTCTCTCATCCCAGGTCTGGTGGAGAATCTACAGCACAGAGAGCAGGCAGATTACGAGGGCGTTATAGACAAGCTGTTTAATGAAGTCTCTGTACTCGACCAGCTCCCCAAACCTCTGGATTCACAGGTAATTCACTTATTTATTTAAGTATTCATTACATACTGAGTTGTGGTAACTGTCACTCTCTTTATTAGACCTGAAGCATTGGTTCTGCCTCTTTACTTTTTCCTGGCTTGAATTGCGTTAAGTTACTCTCAATGCCATAATAAAAACATTTGTCTAAATCATTAAGTTGTTTGTGATAGCAACCTCAATGGTCTGTGGTTGTTTCATGACTTGGTTGGGTTTTCCACTTGCCCATTGTATCACCCACCTTGACTTCAGCTTGAGGAGTGTGCCATCCAGCTGTGGAACTGGGCAGTTACAAAGCGTGTTGGCACGGCAATTAATGAAACCCAGAAAGCGAAAGGTTCGGTGGTTTCCAATAACATGAATAGCTATGCATTAGGAACACTACCTAACTGTATTATAACATTTTCTGGGATGTGTGCGCCCGTTGTTTGACTTTCTGTCACTCGCCGCCTTCTCAGTTCGCCATGTCGCCTGCAGTTTGCTGTACTGCAGTGCGCCTGATGATCCACCAGAGAGCATCGTCCGCAAGCACATCTTGGTAAATGTATAGTCTGTTGACCATTTTATGTTGTATATGTCACCGAATATATAATCCCTTTTTATAAAATTATTATTTTATTTTTTTACAGATGGCTAGCAAGACAGGCAGAACATGGCTGGATTGTAAAGATCCCCAGTTGGCAAATCCATTCTTGGCATTAGCTGTCAAGGTACACAGTCAATACTGACAGCAGCTAGTGGAGCTCAAATATGTCCATTTATTAAATTAAATATAAAGATATACACATATGCATACAGACTTAAATTGTTTCACTGTTCTTCTCTGTACTTACATTTTATCCAGAGCCTGGAAATCCTCTATAGCCAACTGGGGTCTCGGGGTGATGGAGACATTGACCTTAATGTCGCTAAAGGGGAAGTGGAGAAGGATCTGCTCCGAGTCCTCTCTTACCAGGCAGAGTCGGTGAGCCCAGACGTGTTATATCACACGTACAGCAACCTGAATATTATGTTCTTGCAATGTTTTTTTCCGAAACCCAGGAAAGTGATTTTCTGAGAAGACGCTGCTCTGTGGGAGGGGGGGGGGAAGTGGCATAGTGTGAAACAGCATTGCAACAATTAAGAAGGATGGATCTCATTGGTTGGGAGACAGAGGTGTTTGTCATTTGCTGATATGGTTTAGCCTTTTGTTTTGTTATTACAGGCCGTATGTCTGGGGAGTCACCAGGAGGCTGTGGTCTATATGCAGCGCTGTAAAGACATGCTGGCCCGGCTCCCAAGGGAGGTTAGAGAAAACAACATCATACATTTTACTGCTCCAAACTGGTTGTTTGTACCTAATCACTTCTCGTCCTTATAATCGTGTTGCTTTATTTTATGGTTTTTCATGCAGACCGGCTACCTCTCGCTCATGTGCTATAACTTTGGAGTAGATTCGTACAATCTGAAAATGTTTGAGGAGAGTTCCTTTTGGTTAAGGTAACGATTATCATGGATCATTGTACAATCTAATTCTAGAATAATCATGGAGTAGAATCACAATATAGTTTTCTTCCTCAGCCAAAGCTACGACATCGGGAAGACGAATAGAAAATACTGTCCTGGACCCGAAGTCCAAGTAAGATGGCACAGGAAATGTTTAAGTTTAACTGATACCCACATCTAATGCGTCGGTACACATTGATCCGCCTTTAAATACACTGCTTAACGCTCCAATTGTCATTATGCTAGGCCAGAGTATTAAGACTCCTGGCAACGGTTTATTTGGAGTGGGACTGTCAGCAGTTTCAAGAGAAAGCCCTCAATGCTGTGAGCCTGGCCAACAAGGTGGGCCATAAGCATTCATTTTCACCAATAAATGATACACTGGAAAATTACTGTTATTCCAATGACAATACGCTGCAGCGCCTTACACTCTGCAATTTGACAGGTATGCATGAGCACCTCTGGACTCAACCTGAAGATCAGGATCCTCCTGCGTTCGGGGGCCTTGGATGAGGCTGTCACAGCAGGTAAGACGTGGCTGCTTATTACCCATTGTCTTTAAACAGTGAGTCGTTAAATGTGACGTGGATATTAAAACATGCCTTTTTTAGGGGTGAATGAGCTGCTGGAGACTGATGCTCCTCTGGAAGTCAGTCTCAGCACAGTAAAACTTCTCATGTCGGCGGACCGGTAAAACATACAAACACAAATAGATCCATCGACTCACATTGACAAATGTGTGTACAAGATGCATATAATAGTATAAAAAAGGTAACATGCTGACAAGATACATATCCAAATAAACATACATTACTATGTTTTTTCCAGAGAGACTTTGGCATTTGACTATCTGAAACGCGTGTGTCAGCACTTCGAGGCCTCTCCCGAGCTGAGTGCTGCTTCGGTCCTGCACATTGAGCTGCTGTTACAGAGAGGCAAAGAGCTGCTGGCCAAACAGAAAATAGAGGACATCATCACCGGTACCTTCTGATGCCATGTTTGTCCCTCTGAAAAATGGCCAGTGTAAACACAGGAGTGAGCCTAGCGTTGCCCCATGAGTGATGAATTGTGTTTTCCCTGTGTTAGGTCATTACACAGGAAAACCACTGACTCCCCAGTCTCTTGTTAGCCTACACTTGCTGCTGTGGGACAAGGCCTCCAAACATTATGAGGTAAACTGAACAAGCCTGTCCACTTTTAAACTGTCTATTTTAAACTCAGAGTTACGTAACACCAGCTCCCCTTGTCAGGCAAAGAACTATATGGAAGCTCTGCAGTGGTACAACTACTCGCTGAGTTTCTACAAGGCGGGTCAGATGGAGCCCAACCTGGCGAAGCTGCAGAGAAACCGAGCCTCCTGCCATCTCCTGCTGAAGCAGCTGGAAAAGGTGATGGCCAGAGGGACACAGTTCAGACCAGGAAATAAACCTTTCCTCCATTAGTTCAGCACCCATTTGTCATTTTGAATCATATTACATGATTTTCTGGGTTTGTCAATAAGGATACTATCTATAATATAAAAAAAATCGAGTTGGCTAGACTAGAGTAAATAAGCACACACAAAATAATTCAATAAATACAAAAGGATACTGGAGTAGGTACACAAAGTGTGTGTAGTGCCAACTAAATACAACGCTCCACGTATAACGCCTACTGTTCCAGGCAAAAGAGGCAATCAGGGAGGCAGAGAGATGCGACCCTGACAGCATCTTCACTCAGTTCAGTGTTTACAAAATTGCCATCCAGGAGAAAAATATCGAGAAAGGTAACAGAATTTTTTATAACTCATAAGGTGTAAAAAGTACACGTTATGTAACTACTTTACTTCACATGTATATTTGTGGGTATGTGCTCTTTCATGGCAGCTGCGGAAGCATTGACAGCCATGGGACGTCTAGCCAAAAGCCCTGTGAGCAACGAGGACAGGCTGCTGGTGTGTGAGAACGCTGCCTCCAGTCTTCTCAGTCTGGCCTCACAGATAGCTCTGGAGGTGAGCTCCACACAGGCACCACTCTGGGCTCACCGGGGTCCTTTATGGGAGAAGGCATTCGGTAAATACAGCGACCCATGCAGATGTAGCGGAGTTGCCGGTACGATCCTCCCCGGTATATAAGTGCCGAGGTGATAAGCAAATACCCCGACCTCTTAACTGCTCCTGACAAGCTGTTTTTCCGCAGTCAAGGATTTGGTTTATGACACAAATGTGCAGGTGAACGCGAGACCTGAAGCATGAGGCATATAGAGAGTATGTTAAGCGTTATATAAATGCCATCGCATCTTCAGTTAGTTGCCCACTGAAGATGCTCCAAACGTCCTCCAACATGCTTACATCAACGTAGATCTACACATGTGGAGCTGTTTGGGAAAGTGGCTAGGTCTATACAGGCAGAGCTAGGGGGGGAAATGGCTAGAAGTGCAGGATAGAGGTGAGTAGAGCTATTTAGATGCAGCGCTTTAAAGTGATGAATGAAGCGTTTGCTTGATTGTCCTCCACTGGGCGGTTGCCAAATAGTGATTGCTGCACCTGGATGCAGGATGTGCCTATCGACTGTCACAGATACTTGGCTGTGATATGCTGCTAGAGCCGCTGTTATGGGTTGAATGCTTGTGTGGGGCTTGTACATTGCAATGTCACATCGCATTTTGGATGCATAGGAGCATTGGAATTTTAGTTATTATGTTAGTACCAATGCTTTTTTGGTCATTGCTAGTTCATTAATCTTCAAATGATCTGTCATTGTGGGGAGTCATTGTTTTGTTGGAAACTGCCAAAGCGTATGTCATGCAAGACGTGGCAGAACAGAGTTCACATAGCCCAGGTAACGGTATGTTTACTTTGATTCAGGGTTTTACAGTACTACAACTTTCCTCTTAAGTCCTCTTAATAAGGCTGTATGGAGTATCGCCAACAAAAAAATCCCCTTGGGCATTCTGAAGTACTAGCCCTATAAGTCAGTGGTGCGGGTGAGTCCTGTGCTTTAGTGTACTGTAGCACTGTCGATCAACAGAAAATCTATGGCAATTTTATTTGATAAAAATTCCTTTAGTTACGGAAATGTAGTCATAAAAATCAACGCTTTCATTTTGTATCTTGTGTTTCCTGTATGATAGCAGTTAACCACTTAAACCGGTTCTAACTGGTTGGAGGATGCTGATTGGTTGTGGTTTGATTGATTCTGTGACAGAACGAGGAGCAGGACACAGCCATGAAAGCGTTGGAAATTCTGTGTGAGAACTCCAGCGACGAGGCTCACGTTCTGACTGCTCTCAGGTCAGTCGCAGTTGGAACACAGACGCTGTTGTGGTTTCTTTATCAGGCTTATGTTTTTAAATCATTTCTGGAACCATTACTGTTCAAATGATTTACTCTATAAGTATAGAATGATTTCTGTGTTTTTATTTGATTGTATTTTATCTTGAAGCTCTACTGTTTAACGGCTGTTATGACAGAATGATGTAATGACTTGACCTGCTCTGGGAATGGCCTCCCATTTGTTTTCCTCACCGGGGCTCTGGTCCACTGACATATATTCCCACTTTTCTCCAGCGAAAGTGTGTCTCCCTGTACAATAGTTAGTAGGTGAAAGAAAGGAGGTCACCATTACACACTCCCTCTCTCCCTCCCTCCCTCCCCCTCTCCATTTACAGGTGTTTGCTTCGACTTGTGCTCTCCACAATGGAAGTGGCAAGCGATGAAGAGAGGTAAGGATACAGGTGTATTTTATTTTGGGGGGAAATGAACCAATCTAAAACCATTTCCTTCATGTAGAAATGTACGCCTGGGGGTCCTACTATCCTATTTACAAATGGGTGAGTAGGAACCACAACTATTTTGACATGTAGCTGTTTACTGTTCATATTGCTCACATTGTGATATGTATATTGTATTTACAATCAGCCCTTCAGAAAGTTTCCCAGTGCAACACTGGGCCTGAAGCTGCTGAACAACGCATCGAGGATGCAAACTGGTTCAGGAAGATCGGTATTGAGCCTCTCTCTCTCTCTCTTTCTCTCTCTTTCGCTATCACTTCACCTCTCTCTTCTCTCACTCTTTCTCTCTCACTCTTCCTCCTTTTCTCCCTTGTCGGGTGTCAGCAATAGCTTATTAATCTATTCAGCTCTAAAGTCTTCAACACCTACCCTTCCTTATGCTTTCTTGTTTGCCTGTGATGTTTGTATCTGTGTGTGTGTGTGTTTGTGATTACGTGTGTCTGTGTGTGTGGATGTGCACAACTCTGTACGTACCTATGTGCTCTACAGCTTGGAACTCTGCCCTTCAATGCGAAGACAGCCCTGGCCGGATGAAGGATTTCTTTCTGCTGTCCTACCAGGTGAGTGTGTCCGTGCAGGAAGGCCTAGATCAATACAAAATCAACGTGAGACTCGCACCACGCAAGGCTGTGTTTACGTGTGAATGTTTGTACCGGTTTTTGGCTCCACTGCATTTATTTAATTAAAACAACACTTTGCCAGTTGATGTCAGCTGATGCAGCCCTCTTCACAAAAAGTATCTTAACTTTTACCCCAAAGGTTTGCCATAGCACAAAGACTGTGCTATGTTGCAGTTGTCTTTATTGGTTTAATGTTCTCATGGTGTGAGCGATGTGTGTCTAGAGATGATATTCTCTCAAAGCATTTGATAGACGAAATGTAAACGTGAAGCCCTCTGCTCCCCCCTGCAGCTGTCCCAGCTGTGCCCCTCCAGCAGAGCCCTCCTCATGGGCCAGAGGACGTGTCTCCTGATGGCTGCCGCAGCTTCTCTGGAGCTCTGCAGGAAGTCGCCTCACTCTGTCCAGGTGTGCCCCACCTCCCAGACACACACACACCAGTGTTGTTTTTGGCAGGCATTTTAGATTTAGTTTTAGTCTTAGTCTTTTTGACGAAATGCTTCTTAGTTTTAGTCCCATTTTAGTCATTTCTATCTTTGAAAGTTTTAGTCTAGTTTTAGTCTGACGAAAACTCAAAAGGTTTTAGTCTAGTTTTAGTCCGACGAAAACTCGTCGGACTGTCGCACTCGTCGCACACGGCACACTCGTGTGTGCCGTGTGCGTGCAGGCGCAGCTGCGCGCGAGCGAGGCTTTTAGTGTGTGATGGGGGCGTGACTGTTAGGACAAGCAGCTGGCTCCATTTCTCCATTTCTTTTCCGCATATTATAGTTGGCGGGAAAAAAGCATGTTTTGAAACTTTGTTCGTCCACTCACTAACAATTTAGTCTCGTCTAGTTCTCGTCTGACGAAAATGTCTACATTTTTCGTCACATTTTAGTCTTTATATGGCTTTGGTGACGTTCGTCTTAGTCTCATTTTCGTCATGGAAAAAAGGGGTCTGACGACGTCATTTTCGTTTTCGTCTTGCCTGACGAAAACAACACTGACACACACACACCCACCCACCCACCCACCCACCCACCCACCCACCCACACACACACACACACACACACACACACACACACACACACACACACACACACACACACACACACACACACACACACACACACACACACACACACACACACACACACACAGCACCTCCCTACTTACCTCAGCACACATTGAGCTTCATTCGTGCACATGGATGGGAATGTTCCCAGACCACTGGAGAGGATTTGACCAACCACATAAGTGGTGCTGAGTATATGTTTAAAACCCTAAAGAACACCCAGAGTGCAGAGGAAATCTAACCACTAGGTGGCGATAGTGAACACAAAACCTGTGTATGTGTGTTTATCACAGACTGAGGAGCTGATAAATGCCTTGGAGAATATTCAGATCTGCACTGAGGTCTGGAAGACTCTGAGAGCTTCAGGTACCCTTCCGTGTTTCATTACATAACATGGTACTCTTAGCTTAAAGTTCCTATCAGGCTGAAGACATCAACCAGGCTGGTGGACTTACAGAAGCCCAGTTACCTTAACCTGCATGTAGGAATTAAATCAAAACCCCTTGATTCTGAAGCTGATTTATTCTAAGTATAAATGTAACATATATTATGTGAGTGAATGGCCTGCAGGATGCAGGTCTGACATTTTGAGATTGTTAATTTGAATAACATGGTCTAACAAGATTGAAAAGGGTGTTTTTAGGTGAGAAAACAAAAAGTATGCATTTCACATTTTATATAAGTGAAGATGCAATGCATTTTAGACTAAGTAAGTAGTCTAAAAGGTTGTTCAGTAACAGCTGAATATTGTGGTTTGCATAGCATTAGTTTGTTTAAGATCCATAGTCTGAATAATCTGAATATATTCAACAACCACACACACAATCAAACAGTGGTCTTTAGGTTTAAAATACCATAAAATCAACAAATTGTAATTCATTCATGATAACATGGGAGATCTCTGCTACAGGGCAGCCCAACCTAATAAAACAATACAATTATATTATAATATAACCCTTGATTTTCAAAAACCCTGGATTTTCAAAATCAGACTTGTAGAGAATTTTGTTCAATGGTACACTTGATGAGAAATGATCTTGGCGGTCAGCTATCTTTTTGTTAAACACAGTATTTCTTGATGATAGTGGTGAAGCCTCAGTTCAACTCTGTGGTTCTTTGACACAGGAAACTTCCCCAACGACCAGACAGACACGCTACTGCTGTTGTATGAGTTTGAGGCCCGGGCCAAGTTGAACGACCCGAAGGTTGAAACCATACTGGAATCCATCCTAGAGCTAGATGATGTGGACACCAAAGTACTAGAGACTATTGCAGGTAAAACCAATAGACACCCACAAGCACCCAAATCCCCCAATTGGTCTAATAAAGACAAATAAAGTCTCACTTTTAGATATTGTATCGGCACGTGATCATAACTATTTAGTCATTTACACTTTTATCCCAAAGCTCTCACAGTGAATTCAGATACATGTCATTAACTGGTAGGGCCTAGGCAGCTTGCCCACAGCCGAAGCTGCCGACAGGCAGACTAAACCCGGTACCTTTTAGGCTGGGAGCAACCTCGCAACTCCAAGGTTCACAGTGGCTTATTCTTATTGATTGGCAGCGTTGTCCATGGAGCCCCCAGCCCACTACCCCTCGCTGTGTAAGAAGGCGTTGAGGATCGCTCTTTCTCTGCACAAGAAACGGCCCGACGGTGACATGGCCCGCTGCAGGTACCCTCTCATGAACACTGCATCACCATTGGAAGGATAAATCACACTATCGTTCGACATACATTACATACTATCATAGTGGATCAAAGGCTTAGATCTCTGCAAGACCTATTACATCATTAGTAAAACGATCATGTAGAATATTGTTCAAAGTGCATTCACGTAATCATGAAGACAAAATGTTCAATATAACGATAGGATATTATATAAACTTCATGATTCACAGAATCAACAATGATTTGTCACAGAGCACCCGTGTATCGATGATGATGATTCTCCGGTGGCTGCTGACCAACATCTCGCTGTTCCTGAGCAACTTGGCGCTGTTCTCAATGTATGAGCCGGGGGGGTGATGGTGCGACTGTCTTTGTGTGTGTGTGTGTGTGTGTGTGTGTGTGTGTGTGTGTGTCTGTCTTCAGACAGTGTGTCCACAGCCTGATCCAGCTGTCCCTCCCCAGCGGCGTGTCGGAGATTGAGGAGCGTGTGCTGGAGGAAGTGTGGCTCTACTACGAGGAGGCTCTGTCCATCATCGCCGCCGCAGTGAGTCAGCAGCACCTATCACCGCAGCACCTATCACCGCAGCACCTATCACCACAGCACCATCCCCTGGCTCGGCCCCTCCCTCCCCCATCCTCTCTCTCTCTCTCTGCATTATAATTAACCCCCTCTACTCCTCTCCTATGCCTGCCCGCTATCCCCAAAGCGGTTTGCTTCTCCTTATCAACTCAACCTGCTTTTCTCTCTACTGCGGGGTTGGTTGGTAGATGTGTTGTACCGACCACATTGCCGCTGATGAGCTAGGCAGCCTATCAAATCATCCAGGCATTCCAGGTCTTCATAGAAGTCACAAAATTCATGTTTCCCTTAAAAACATATGTCTAGCGTGATTGTGATTCTGAAGCCACTTGGGTATTCGACAGCTCAAAGTTGAAGGTCAAGATTGACAGGTGTCAAACGGCCAGAGCTCTTTAAACGAACCGTAACCAACCGTGCATGGGCCCCGCTCGAACACCATGGTGCTTTTTTATCTGTATTTATCTGTATTTTACCTTTTTTTAATCACTTCTTAATGTCGCACAGAAGCCGTAACACTGCCATACTCGCCATGCACAAGCCTCACTCCCCCACACCCAGAACTGGGCTCCTGTCCTTGTTTCTCTCCAGGAGCCAGAAAAAAGGGGCTTTTCCTTCAGATTTCATTTGTACCCTTCCCTCCCTCCTCAGCCAGAGGAATTCCCAGAGATGGAGAGCCTGTGGCTGCTGACCCGTGCCTGGAACACAGGGATCCTGCTGTACAGCCTGGCCCAGTACCCGGAGGCAGAGAAGTGGTGTGGCCTGGGCATCAGCTTCATCCGCCACCTGGGCTCCCTGCAGGAGAGCTACCAGACCCAGGTACAAGAGCCAGGGCGCCGGGGGCTACGGGGGTGGGGAAGGGTCAGGGAGATGAGTGAAGCAGAGCTGGAGGTGGTGGCGGCAGTGGAGCGAGACCGTGGCGGAGTCATTCCTCCACATATTGGGGGCCGGTGGGGAAGAGGCTTAACATCCACAGACAAACACAGAGCCTCAGAGGTCTATGTGATGACATGTTTTAACAGAGGCTGTCGGTCTGTTGGACATCCCTCAGATGTCGCCCCTCTACAGCGAGGTACTGGACAGGTTGGACCGAGCCAAGAAGAACCTCGACATGGAAGAATGACCAGGCTGGGAGGAGGACCTCTTCACCTTGGATGAGTGTTTTACACGTTTTCTCAAGGTGACCTCTGCCCTGTGACTCGCTCCCAAGCCAAGTTATTGTTGGACGTTCACTTTTATTATATCCAAAACGGTTCCTGCCAGATATTCCACTTACATGTATGGGTACTTTTAAATAAAACATTCAGTTGGTAAGTAAAAAAAGGTACAAAATTCTTCACATCCGCCGCTCGAGAACCCTGTGGAGTTTGCTTATTTTTTTGTTGAATAAGGAGAACATTGAAAACCCAGTAACCGAGTCACATATTTTATTATTTCCAAACAAATAAACTCTGGTCAATTCCCAAAAATTAAAACCCAAACAAAAGTAGCATGACTGAGTTCCCTCATGACTAGGACAGGGAAGACCGTGACGCAGAGTCCTGATTGGCTGTGCCACCCGCACAGACAGGAAGGAAAACTACTGTACAATCAAAGGGTTCATGTTTGCAAGCACTTACTGCACATATGTGCTCTAACATAAACAACTCATTACCCCAATAACGACCAATGAAAACCAACCCACCTTCCCTCCACAAAGAAATGTTAAATTAAAAATAGAAGCATGTTATTTCTCTCTCACCAGAACAAGGACCCTCATCAATTATACACAGGCATTCGGGCTCCATTTCGTTATATACCACAACCTCCGTTAAAAGAGTAAAATGAAATCAAGTTCTTTGGGCTTCGACATGGCTGACTGACATACACACATATTTAACAGTCAGCTGTATTGGAACGGAAACACCAGAGGAGCACGTTTCTAAATGTCTAAATGAGTTACTGGTCGCTGCTCCTGGCCTCTTGATATTTGTTATGTAGGTTTTCTGATCGTGTCACCCTTTTCAGTATTCATACATATATATAATTTTTAAATCTATACACCCAGACACGTTCCACAGGAAATCACATTTAGACAGGCCCTACTTGAGGGAATTAAATTCCCAGCCGACTAGCTTAGTGTTCCAATAGGCATCTGAAGAGATTCGTCTATAGATAAATACCAACGATACGGCACATTGTTATGGAAATTATATCTCAGAGTAGCTCAAAGTTTACTTACCTGACATTTGTGGACTATAAAACATGTCCCAGTCTGATTCCCACATGCATGAAGCACAGGTGAGGGGATGTCTGCTGGGGGGTTATTTACATTGTACAGCTACCACACCCTTTATGTTGTTGAAACAGTCTGCAAGCAGTTTATAAATGGCTCTGTTCCCGTCGGATTTTCCCTGAACTCTGGTTTTGACACAGGTGATGATAGCTGGTTAAGCGGTGGTAGCAGCCTGGCAGGTGGGCACACTGTTCAGAAAATGCCTGCAGGTATACAGGTACTCCGCGGGTGGAGGGGGGGGGAAGTGAGGGTCGCCCAAGTAGAGTTAAGGGTTACCGTTTCTTTTTCTCCTTGCAGTGGGACTTGCTCTTAAGAGACCAAAAAACAGAAGCATTTTTTTTTTTGCTCTCGGGGAAAATAAATGTAAACTGTTGGATCACAGGGGATGGGGGAGGGCACAGTATTCCTTCATCACAAGCCCACACGTGTTCTTCACATGAGCACATCACGGCCACGTCACGGGCCCACCCGCACGCAAATATCACTGGTCGCTTCAATCACGTTGCTATCAGACCGCCCACACTCATGCATCTTCACACAAAGCTTTCACCACAGCTGAAGAAACCAAAAACTAAGACAAGATTCGAAAGCAGTAGCAGAAGACAACCTTTTAAGACAGCACACATTTCATAATGGGTATGAAATATGAAGAGAGTTGCAGGAGAAATCTGAAATCGGAGTATCTGTACTTCAGCCTACCTGGCTCACCAAACCCCCCCCCCCACACACACACACCGTAGGGGCTTTACCCCAACGCCTCCCAAGTCAAATACAAAGAATTCATACTGGTATCGATACAGAGAATAATGGTTTTAATCCAACCCATCTTTAGTGTTTTAAGTAGGGGTAGAAAGGGGGAAGAGGGGGGACCACGATCCAGAACAGGTTATATATATCGACTCTTTTAATTGATAACACATCCAATACAATTATTGTTTATTTTACTACCCGTTTGTTGCGTTTTCTTTTAAAGGCCACCGCCATGGTGGCGTACAGGACAGTGCCGCGTGACCACTCAACTCAGAGAAGAATCATCTGGGAAGGCAGAGTGTGTAATGGGGAATCTGCTGCTCAACTGGGGCCCATGTGGATGCTGATCTGGCGATCCAAATTCAAATCAAGTTGGGGATTTCTTTCGATTTTTACTTTTAAACGTTTTTCTTCAAATGTACCAGAAAAAGTAAAGAACGGGATTAAACATGATAGTAATAATACAGGGTAAAATACAAGTGAGAACAGAGTGGAGACTGCATTTCAATCTATTGCACTCTAGTACGGCCTCCCGGAAGTGTGAAGGACGCAGCAACACAAAAGAGGAAATTCAAGAACATTTCCTGTGTTTTGCCGGTTGCGTGTGTGTGTCCTCCCCTAATAGAGACCAGGTAGCCAGGAAACATAATTTGTATTTGATGTAAGGCAGTTTGGTGTTTTGCAGAGCCCAGTTACACATCTCTCCCCCCCTCGTCCTTTACACAGCAGCCCTAACCCACAAGCAAAATCCCCCAAAAAACATCCAAAATAAAAACAAACAAAAATGTTTTACTCTAAGAGCCCTCCAAGTAGACAATTCTAGTGAAGTGTAAATGTGTAGTTTTGAATATGTAGTAAAATCTTAGAAGGATTTTATCATTTAGCTTGTGATTTTTTTTTAATAATAATATAAATGTAGAGATTCACAACTCATTTCGTTCCTTTTGCGCCGCCTCACATGGTGTATTTTTACACAGGCAACTGGCAGACGACCCGACTGGTTAATGATAAATAGATCCCCAGTTTGTAGGCTTCTTCACCAACTTCCTCAGTCATTATAAACAAAAGAGAGACGACTCCTTAAACAGTAGCATCAGCTGGCCGCGATTTCATCCAGTCCTTTTAGAAAAAGAAAATCTGCAATTGGTTTTTCCACTCACGTGTGTGTCTTTTCTTTTTGTTTTTTTATTTAGTGTGATTTGATGAACATTTACAAAGTGTTCCAACGTTTTATGGTTAGACTCTGTTCTCTCTCCCCTCTCTTCACCACCGCAACTCTTCAAGCATTCTCACGAATTCTGTAAAACATTCTGGTCTTCGTAGTCAGTCCCAGTCGTTTTAAAAAAAGGACAAAAATCTGAAAACAAAAAAGGATTTGTTCCTTTTTTCCCTTTTCGTTGTTTTTAAAATGACAAAATTCATTCGGAGTGGCATTTCCAGTCTTGAATGGATCTGTTGAGAAACTCATGCAGGGGTGTGCACAGTCACAGTAATGGTGATAAGACTTTTTTTTATCTTCCCATTAGCGAATAACATAATGAGGACACTAAAACTTGATATGAAACTTATCTGCAAAAAATGGGGAAGGGGGAAGTAATTTAGTTTTGGGGGGGGATTGGGAGACAGGGTTTTTTCTTCAGGATGGGAGTTCTGCACAGAAGCAGGGGTGGTGCTGGAGGAGGAGGAGGTGGTGGTGGTGGTGGGGTGTAGGTGGGGGGGGCAGGGAGCTGGCAGCTCAGAGCTTCTCGGAGGAAGGGATCCAGATGTAGGGGCCCGACTGCTCCTCGATGATGAGCTTGATTTTGTTGTAGATCTCCTCTAACGAGTCACCCTGTACAATGGCTGGGGGACACAATCAGACAGTGAGAGGTTGCCTTCAAGTGGTCAACAGAGAGAGCATGCCATCGACACTGCTAGGCGTAGGGGTTTGATTTCTTACAGGGGCTTCCCCATGCTTACAAAATATGCACTCACTATTGTAAGATGCTTTGGAGAAATGGCATTAGAATTAATTAAATCAATTTATAAATTACAATGGCCCATCCATTTATAGCCCGACTAATCGCAAATGCGTATTAGCCTGGAACCTCTTTTTCGATTTTCCCCAGGCACGTTATCACTGGTGGGCGCAGACCAAAATGCCTCTGGATGCAATTGGATAGACCTACAACTAAATCAGAGCAACAAAACGTGTGACACATTAGCGGCAGCCATCTTGGTGGTTGGTGCAATTGCATCGACGGCGCTCCCATGGGACGCTCGTGTCAAACATGCCCTATATTAGTTAAACAGTTGTGAACACCCCAACATGGGACAGCTCTACTGGGAATATGTCTGAGCGGGAGGGGGGCCAGACGCATATGCCAGAGCAAATAAAACCTGAGCTAGCAGATTTGTTTGATAACAAGTCTCATTCATTTCAATAATACCATCAAATTATAGATGGGGGTTAGGGTGCACGGCGACTTACCTGTGAAATACTCTCCGAACTCCTGCTCCAGTTTAATTGCCTTGTCAAAGACTTTATTGGCCTGCTCATACGTCTGCCTCTTATTCATTTCCCTGTTAAAGACACAAAGAGGTTGACATTTACGCGATAAGATTATTTTTTTTTTGATCGCCTAAGTACTTAAATAATATCAAAGTTTGTAGGTGAGGAAGTTGACTTACATCAGGGCTTCAACAGATTTTGGTTTAATGAAGATGGCGATAGGATATAGTTGTGCTTGTTGCAGTCGCTTTATAGCGTTCCCAGATACATCAAGAATGCAGTGTTTCCCCTAAAGAAATAACAAAAATTAAATGATTATAACATTCTTTAATTTTGTCCACCATAGCAACCCGATCCTGCTGAGGCTTTCGATTGTATTTAGGTCGCTGTAAACCATGCTTGTTTGTCTTGGGTTACAACACAAAGACACCCGTTCAGGTAACCTAATCCCGGGGAGAAACACTAGCAAGGGGGCCTTACCCTTTCTGCCACGGCTCTGACCGACAGGATGCTTGTCCCGTAGAGGTTCTCGTTGAACTGGCCTGCTTCGATGAACTTATTGTCCTGGATGTCCTTCTCCATCTGCTCGCGGGAGCCCACAAAGTGGTAGTCCTGGCCGTCCATCTCGTTCTCTCGCCGCGGGCGGGTCGTGTCTGTGGAAGACACCACTAGTGAGATGTTATGTCACCTGATGGAGCAGCGCTGCAGGACGTCGGCCGGGTCCTCGACGCTTCGACTTACGCGGCACGCAGGAGCCAAACTTGTGGGGGAACTCGGAGATGAGGTCATCGTTTACCCGGTCCTTCATCGGCCCCAGGATGATCACAGGTCTCGTGTAGTGGACTGCAAGGCAGAGTCAGAGGACGGGTCAGAAGAGTTGAGTGGGAAGTATCGTGACAGTTTATCTTTAATACATTTATACAAATCATTGTTTTTTCGATTGAGTCATCGATTGAATTATTATTCCCACATTGCTATTATTTCTAAGTATTATTAACCTCTGGGTTAACCGTTCTTTCACTTACTTTCCTGTCGAATGACTGGCTCATATGAAAGAATTGTGTCCTCCTGGCCCTCTGCGAAACAAACAATGAATACAAAAACAAAATCAATTATTTGGTTCCACAAGGGTCGAGAAGGTGACACGCAAACGTCAAAAGAGGGATGTTTTCCAAGTGCTCGTCTATCACAGCTCAGTTCAACAAATGAAAACACCTTTGCACGATCACGCACACACAAGCTCATATCGCATGCTCTTTTAGGTGGGCAGAGCCACAAAACGCCAAACCAACACCACTACTGCGGACCGCGGTGACTCACTTGAGCTGCTCTCGCTGTCGCTCGTGTTGGACGTCAGGCATTCTGAGGGGGAGAGAGGTGTGCGTCAGATCATTTGTCAGGATACCAAGCGTCGACACAACAACAAACGTTTGCGTGGGTCTGTGTGGTGGCGGGGCAAAACATAATTCGGTTCGATAAGAAGGTCAGGTCACCCCCCCCCGCATGTGTCCCATGGCCCCTTATTCCTCAGGCCCCCCACCGTAGATAGCAGAGGGTTGACAGTGTAGCGGTGAGCTTCAGTGTGGTTGCCTTGCTCTGGTTAGCTCGAATGGGGAAGTGGTGTAAAAGGTGCCAGCAATAGGAAACTCCCAAGTGTTTCCTGTGACCGCGTCCCAACCGGCCCACCATTCCCCAAGCCAAAGGCCCGACTGCCATGAGCAGATCGCATGTCGTAAGAAGGGGGGGCAGGGTCGCATCAAGCCAAAGAAAACACTGACTGGCACGCGGCCGGGAGGGGGGGGGAAACTAGAGGGTATTCCCCGGAGATAACTCAAGGGAAGTGCCCCATGCTCTGGTGACGGATATATCATTCCCTCTCGTGCAAACAAAACAATCGCTGTTAATTAAAATCAAAAAAAGAAACCAAAAACACAAAAATGCAATCAAAGCAGCGTCAACTTGTTTTTTGGGGGATTCTTAATGAGATGCATTTGCTGCGTTTCATACACTGCGCGGGAGATAGGAATGTGTCTGCGTCTGTGTGTGTATAAGGAGTATGCATTGGGAAATGTGTGTGTCTGGTTTGGCCATTCCCTACTGGGCTAGGCAGTGACAAGGCGTTTCGCTCTGAGCTGAGGGGATTGTGTACAACCACACACTTACTCAAACTCTTTGATCCATAAAAGTCATCGCTTAACCCTGGGAAGTCCTAGATGTCCCGATAGGCGAGAGCAGAAACCAAAAGAAGAGAGCAGACAGGAAGAAGAGGAAGAAGAAGTGGTTAGTGTGTGTCAGGGCAAGAAAGAGAGACGAAGAGAGGTGTTGCCTTTGTGTTTGCTCGGTCCTCCAATACACTGGGTTATAATTTTTCTCTAATAGCTGTGCCGCCCGCTATGGACACAGCAAGCCCAGGCCATACACAAGCCCAGGCCATACACTATCCCGGGGCTTAAACAGAATAAATACCCTTACAATTAGTAAGAATCCAGGGATTTTTTAAAACTTTGTTACACCTGTGCACTTTTGGCAGACAAAAACACCAGCAACACTCCTCGGGTGCCCAAAGACAGACACACAGACGGACGGAAGGACAGACACCAGCGAGTGTGAAACAGAAAGGCCCACGTACGGAGCCATGGGTTCCCTCTTCAGGGTGCTGAGAGGCGAGGGTGGGTGAAGGAGGTGACGGAGGTGTTATCATGCAACCAACCAACCCGCCTCAAAGAGGTGAACTTAAAGATCAGATTCGAGACGATACAGAAGCATGATGGGTAAGGGTGAAGCAAATGAAAGAAACAAAACCAAACTCACAACATCCGCTACTTACGTTCAGCATCCACCATCTCCTGCACAATATTCTCCTTGCTCTTGTAAAAAGGGAATTTGCGCGAGAGGTTGAAACTTTTTTTGCGCTTTACTTTGACTGGATGCTGATGGAGGTGTGTGGATGAGAGGAGTGGGGGAGGGTGAAAACAAAAACAATGGGTTTCAATGACGCCACCGAACACATGCAGAACAACAAATGAAATGGAAATGCATTCAATTCATAGTAAACCACGTTGACGATAAACCAGGAGCACTGGGGTGTACGTGAATGGCATGTACAATGAAAGGGGAACATGCTACAGATTGGCTTCATTTTTTAAATACAGATCAAAACTGAAATATCTGACAGTGTCAAATTCTCTTGAACGGGATTCAATTTGTTTTTCTTTAACTCCAGCGCATTGGAATCCTCTTGTTTTGAGGGGAGCTCCATTAACGCAAGATCAGTCAGTAATGACCCATCTCTATTAGTAGGGTGTGTCTCTTTCCACACAGGACAATAGTCATCCAGCCAAGCCTGAATAGTGAATTGTGTAAAGTATCTGTGAAACTAAACCCATGAGCCCATATCAAGCCTATAGGATACGGTGAGCCTGGTTTAGATTGACACACAAGAGGCGTTTGAGATGCGTTGTTACAAGCCAAAGCTCACAGTCAGAGGCTTATACCTGGTATAAGAAAATAACTAAAAAGGAGTAGTACCCAATGTTCTCTTGTGTTGCGCCTCTAGCTGTTTGCATTGTAAACAGCGCAAAATGTTTCATGATTTATCTCTGTCAGCAGAGTTTAAGATGGATTGGCCTTTTCTAAGATTGAGAAATGTGGGGAGCATTGGTACAGTTGTCCTAGGCAACAAAATAATAGTGTTACTCATCATGTCACACTATTGATCACACCTTAAATTATGTGGCGCTTTCAACACAGGTCAAATTGATTAACCTACTTTTGTATTTAGATTGTGTGCATTGTTTTCAACGGCAAGAATCGTCTTCTCCTTGGCGGACGCAATCAACCGATCGTTTCCTCGGTATTGATAACCACGCTATCACCATGACAACAAACTTACCCTGTTGGACTCAATCATCCCCGTCCGTGCGTGAAACTTGACAGTTTTTAACCTGGCCCGCTCCTTCTTCTCCACTCTGCCCGCAGAACCGTCCAGATAAAGAGAACAGGGAATAGAATCTGTTACACTCTGGAACTTGTGTGAGCACAAAGACAGATCCGAATTAAGGTCAGACCGCCGATGACTGAGACTGAGAGAGGGTCATGAATTCTTCCATTATTCCAGTCTACCAAAAATGTAATTTCCGCTCTGTTACTTCCTATGAGCGTTCAGTACATCCCGCAGCGGGAGGAATAAGAGCATGCCAAGAGACAAGAGAAAGAGAATAAATAGCAATATCTGAACCGTATAACAGATACAGGTATCGTTTCATCAGAAGTACAACCCTCTCTCTCTCCCACCATGAACGCACATTTAAAGCACCCGCATTCCAGGCGTTACCTCGTGACCAGAACGGTGGCAGCAGTTTGGTTTTAACCCCCGGGAAATGTTACCTTTTCTTGCTGGGAATGACCCCGATCTGGTCGCTCTCGCCGTGTGGCGTGACGAGCCGCGCCTGCCACCACTCATCATCAGAGGCGTTGATGACGTGGAGGATGTCCCCGTACGAGAAGCTCAGACCCTGGCTGGGCAGACAGCTGTCCCTGGTGCGGTCATAGTCAAACAGGGCTCTGCAGAAACAACAAAGATCCACGTTTTAGTAGGGATGCACCAATAGGCCATTTTCTTGTCGCATAAGCTACCATGAGCATCATACTACGTTCTACTAGTATACCAAGTGTTCTCGGACACTTGGTATACTAGTAGCTTAACCCTCTCTCGGAGGCAGCTAATAAAGCCAGTGCTGTCCTTTCACCAAAATATCCTACTGTTTATATTAAGATGATTAAATTATTATGGAGTTTCACACTCACTTCAAATCCGATTGTAAAATAGTTTAGCGAATGTCAGCTGTAGCGCTGACTGCTATCGAGATTAATGCTAGATGCCGATGACAGAAATCGATAATTATAGGTCTATGAATGTCGTTGCATCCAATTGGCTCAGTGGATTTGATTGACAGATGCAGTCGTCCAATTTCAGCAGTGTTACACCTGTATGGATGCAATAAGAGGACTCTGTAGAGGAACAACATGTACAAAATTCCTAGCGACCATGGTGACTATGACAAAGAAGACACCAGTGATCGATTCAACTGATTTATAGGAAAAATAAATTGTGTTACTTTTTGAGACGGAAATACCTTCTACCAAAGTACATACAAATATAGATAACGGTTCAGGCTACCGTTGTCATTGGAAAGGGAGGGGGGTTATTCAGTGGGTTGAAATAAGTAACCTCATCGCTAGCTGTAACTTAACTCTACACACCGGACCTTTAACGCATTCAAATACAGGCGAGCGTTAGAAACTGACGCAGCTTCACTTCAGCACTGACAACGTTTACTGTACACCGCGTGTGTATGGGGTCCGTGTTTGTGTGTCCCGCAGCATATAGAGCTGTGCTGCTGACAATGCGACATTCAGCTGCCTTGAGTGTCTGGTTTTGAAATGAGATGCCTGCAACAGGCTTGATTATTCTGCCAGACGGGTCACCCAATACATCCAGCTTACAAGCAAAAGGTCCCACGGGAACACTGAGGTTATACAGTCCGATTAGTGAAAGGCAGTCAAAATAAGGAAGAAAATAAGTCGGATGCGGTAAATGTATCACCAGTTTGGTTTTGAGTGTTTCCGTGACACAGAAAGACCTTTGTTTCGAAATACCTTCCACAACATCCATGTAGAGTTCCTTTACCTTGTTCGACAAGTTGACCCACAGTTATTTGAAATAACATACAGACCTGTCTAACAGGTTCTCCCATATCCTGACCTACATCTACAGGCTAACCACTGTGCTTGATGAGAGAGAGATCGAGAGAGCGGCTCTGTAGGCATTAGTGCATTTACTCTTCTTGTGGCTTGGGGATTTTGGCCGACCTATTCTTGCCTTTACAAACAACAGCTGGTAAAGAATACATATAAAACCTATAAATACCACTTGGTTTAACAAAAATGAAAGTAGGCCCGAAACCTTCTTGTCAGTTTGTCTATTGGTCTCACTGGTCAAAAAAAATCTCTGGTGTTCCTTTCGCTAGGAAAATAGCGCTTCTTAATTCATTCTTTTCAGTGCCAGGAGGGAAATATTTAGACCTCATGTATTTAATTTTTGAGTGATAGGCTATATTGTGATAGAAAAAAACATCAATTATGTATAAAAACAATAGGGGGGACCTCAAATCATTGAATGTTTCATAGAAAGACGGTAAGTCGACGTTGTCTTTAACCGTCAAATCGTCAAAACCATCATTCCAAATATTCCATTGGGATGATGGGGCTGCTTTATGAGTGATACAACTGAACTTAAGGATGAGCCAAGAAAACTAAACTGTGTCAACAGAATAATCTTTGTTGAATCTTAGTTGAGTACACATTGAAACTCTGGCCCGAACCGAGGTCGACCTGAACCAAGAAACGATCCAAAACCCACTGACTTCCTCCACTCAGCTCCTACAGGAGACCTTCAGGATATTTAGGCTCCGAGGTGGAGTGCTGCCAGTGCACTGTGGCGGATTTAGTTCATCTAGCGATAGTTTAATTGACTACCCCCCACCCAATCAACCAATCGATTGGTTGAAGTGTAGATCGAATTTCTATTTGTGACTACAGCCCCAAATGGCTGTGAAACGGCAATGTGTTTCTAAAGATGAGACAGGGACACAGCCACCTCAGTGGTAGCATCACCCTAAGCTACTGTGTGTGTGTGTGCGCGTGCGTGTGTGCGTGTACACCTTTGAGGCTTAACGCCCCCACATTCCTGAGGCTGGGCTTGGGGAACAGGGCTGCTGCCACTGCCGCTGCTGGATAACTAGACAGCGTTTCCTACATAACTGTGGGCTTAGTCACCCATGCAGGAGGCTAGGCTAGGCTCTACATGCCTTGAAGAAGCGTCTCTATAAGAGCGCCATGACTCACAGTGGCAAACAGCTCCTACATCGATCTATCACCTTCGCTGGCGGGGGGGGGGGGGGTCTGGGACAGTGAGAGTGAACCATACAACTTCTTGAACTGAATCAGGAAGGATTTATGAAGGCCAATGTGATTGTGAACGAAAGCAAACACAGCTATTTAAACAAAGGCAGAAAACGGTTGTGTGATCACGGCTTAGGGAAAAAGTGACGACTCAGCAAATGTATTCAAATGAGTCAGAGGATTCCCAATTACCTTGAACTGTGTGAGTGTGTGTGTGTGTGTGTGTGTGTGTGTGTGTTTAACAAGGCGGAAACGCAAGGACCAGTTGCAATAACTAAACTAATACGAACAGAACATGGCCGACATCTTCAAGTGTGCCAATCCCCTCGTTACAATGTGGACGTAACAAACTGAGCTTGTGGTCACTTTTAAATAAATCACTTTATTGAGGACTTGACTAACTTGAACAGTTCAGGTGAGACGGGGCTATTTGATCTGTTATGCAAACTACCTCAAAACAATCACTTTGCCGTTTATGACAACGGCTTTCAGCCTAGTATTCCAACGTTTGAGTGAGTGAGATAGTTTGTGAGTGAGATAGTGCGTGAGTGAGTGAGATAGTGTGTGAGTGAGTGATTGAGTGAGATAGTGTGTGAGTGAGGGCGATAGTGTGGGTGAGTGAAATAGTGTGTGTGTGAGTGAGTGTTTCAGCCTTACCTGACATAAAGGGAGCGCTTCTCACTGGTGCGCAGGGAGCCTGATCCAGAGCTCATGCTGCTGTTCATCATCTGTTCCCTCAAGTCGTGGATCTTGGACTCAAAGCGGCTGTACTCTGCACACAGACACACAACCACAGAAACAGATTTAGTGTGATGCACCAGTTACAGTGCTGAAAGGACGTGACGATTACTTAGGAAGTTGATCGATACTGAAAACACAAATTAATACACAGTTAAAATAAATGTGACTCAGACAATGCTGCAGAACATCGCTTCACAACATGATAATGATAAAAAATTGTTATTATTTACAGTAGTAAATTGTCAATTTGCATCAACTACGTTCGCCTTTGTTCAACAATCTCAATAAAATAAATGACAGATATGTATAACCCGGGTTGTAATCAAATTTTTTCTGCATACAATTTGTTGTAGTAGTTGTTATCGCAATGCTTGCTGAACAATAATCCATATTGGCCGAGCCAAAAAAAACATTCTAATATCGTATTGCGAGGTCCCTGATGATTCTTGTCCTAGTAGGCCGGAGATAAACGTGCTCTTAACCATGCGTTCACGTTGTGCTCAGGGTGGCTGCCTCACGTTCCCCGTGTCTGATGGGAGCGTTCGTTGTGCACGTCCACAGAAATTAGCGCTACGCTTTTTCACAAGATGCAATACCCACGTGAACGCTAGGGTGAGTATGGGTATGTGACAGGTCAGGGAGCAGGGTACAGTAGGCACAACATTCGAGACAATGGCGAAGACACCGCTGCTATTGCTGCCGTTTTTCCCCCTGACCTCAAACTAACAAGATAGTAGCCTCCCCAAATATTCAAGTAACATGCAAAGTACATAGGCAGGTATGTCAACCATTCCGTTCATGCGTGGTCCACTAGAACACATGGTTAAAAAGCAAGTTTATCCACGGCTTAACAGACCGTCACACCTGTGATGGGTGTTACTGTGTGTAATGTTGTGTATAGCACACCAAAGTAAGCTAGTGATGTGACCCTTGTCCATGTGGCCATTGCTGGAGGTCCATGAACTGTATTAATAAAAACGCTGATTAATGACCCCAGGAACGGCTCGCGCTCCATCACGGATCTGCCTCGCACGAGTCCCATAATATCTCGTGTCAGGTAGTTAATTACACCGATTAATTAAGCTGAAAATGTAGTCTCGATAGTGGTTCATAAAGGAGAGAGGGAGAGAAAAAAAGAGCTCAGAGGAGGTAGATGACCATTTGTCATGGGTGTGTGAATCCAGTTGCTGCCTTGTGTATAAGCTGAGAGGATGGTATAACAAATCCACCTGGCCTGCTCATTAAGAATGCGTTCATTAGCCGTGTGTGTGTGTGTGTGTGTGTGTGTGTGTGTGTGTGTGTGTGTGTGTGTGTGTGTGTGTGTCCTGTCTACTGGAAGGCTAGAAAAACAAACAGGCGGCTCGAAACAAACTAAGACTAGCGCGCTAACATGGAACACAAGAGCGCATAAAAGAGGGACGTGTCTCAACAAATAGGCAGTGCTAACCAAAATAGCTTTACGCATAAAAGGAATTTCACTAAATTCCCACCACAAATGTAAAGCAATTTAAAAAATAAACATGTTCAACTACAATTTAGCGTATTGACACCGTCTTTGCTCACTAATGACTGAGGGTATCCCTGTTATTGCATCATTATATAAAAAAGAAAAAACATAACATAATAGGTCTGTAACAACAGACCTAGCCAAGTGATTGGACTCAACCATTCCATTAACTGCCATACCGCACACTCCTACCTTAGGTCTTCCTGCCTTACTCCATTGTTGGCAAGCCCCTCTTCTTCCAACGCACAAGCAGCGTTCAAAGTCCAACACCTATGATAGTCCAACTCCGGCAAGCAGCCTCGAGAAGCATGCCACCATACCTTGAATATTGCCGAGGTTACACCCCGGTGTGTCAGGTGTAAAACACAAGTTTCCGCCCCAGACAGATAACGTTCCCAGAGCGAAACCTGACGTGGATTCAAAGCAAACAGAAACCCCGCCTCAGGCCCCCTCGCGGGCCGGGCCCCGCCCCGCTGGAAGGAGTTAACAATACAGGCAGGGCAGGACGACAATACGGAGGTAAAACGACACCACCACCTGAATGACAGTAACCACTAGCAGCGCCAAGCGCGAACCTGGGAGTGCACACCAAGACTCAGGGCCTCTATGCGGAAGCAGCCAGGCTCACTAGCACTCTTTACCCAACAGGAAGACTAAAGCAGCGATAAATAGGGGGGGGGGGGGGGGGGGGGGGAGGCCGAGGGATAGGTGGGGCACAAGGATAAAGAACGGGTAAAACGGCGGACAGTAACGGCTTAATGTCGTCTTCAACAATGACCACACGACACGGGCGCAACAGATGGCTCGGCGCTCCGGTGGGAGGGGAGGCGATGCTGCAAGTTAAACAGGTGCAACAACACGGACAACTTCCCCTGGTGGTTGTTTGTTTTTTTTATCCCACAATTCAGCGCTTACCTCGACCACCAGATCCTTACCCTAACCTTGACTCCAGAAACCCTAATCTTTACCATCTTTAAACCAATACCTCAACCGTGCCTACTTATTAACCCAACAATTGAATGTATCCTGGAGTTAACCACCAAAAGACTGGTGTCGATACAATGCTGGCAACAACCCATCCACATCGGAGGGCCTCTCCTCATCAGGGGGGGGGGGGGGGGGGGGGTTACCCCTTTTTGAGGAAGACGCGTAGAGACCAATGAGCACGGGACACAAGAAAGAGCGCCAGTGAAAGAACACTGGACTAGGTCGACGGCGGCAGCAGCTGTAGCCTTGGGTCCGTAGCCTGTGGCGGTCACCTAGGGATTTAGGGGGGAACCCGATACAGGGGGGCACTCTTAAGCCGCACCGTTCTAGACTGGAACATGGAGATCATCGGATCACTGGCGGGGCACACACATGCTCTTGGGGCTCAGCTATATTAGAACGACCAAGGGAGAATCCCACTAGCCTAATGCTTAAGAGTGACCAAAGGGAAGCAAAGGGACAGACTAAATAGAAACTGGGTCATTTTGGTTATTATACCGCTCGTCCTCATTAGTTGGGAGGCCTTTTTTGGGGGAGCGCTTGCTTCTGTTCTAGTTATGTAACACGGCAGGTATTTAGATGTAGCGTGTGTGTGGTGTTGTATATTAATAGGAGACGACTGTGAGAGCCCATGGCTAGTTCAAACCAAGTGAACTACTGATTTTTGATCTTGTATGACTACAATTAATTAGACATGAAAACAATTACTTAGGGCCTCTTCACAGTTATAGTGTTAAGATTTCACATTGTGGTCATGTGCCATCTTCTTTACATGGTAGTTTAAATGCTAGTTCCTGATGGTCCACTAGTCACAACCGATATGTAAATTAAGGATAAAAGCAAGGGGTATGGTCCTTTAAACCCATGAAGAATAATATCACAAGCTCGACTGGAGAAGAAAAGAAATGACACGGCTAACTATTCTAAACTTTTATTTTCATTTTCATTGTGAGTCTCCCTATCTGGCAGGCACCGACCTGGAGGCTTTGAGTTCTCTATGGGAAGTTATCGCATTGTTTCCCCTACAATTTTTGTGTCAGCTGTCATGCTGAGGTGTGTGTAAGGTGCACTATGTTGAAGTACAAGTGCACAGTGCTGATGTGCATGTGCACAGTTTGCGATGTTCTAAAGCAGAACACTGTGTTGCGGTCAGTAATTTTCCACAATATTTCCAAAACAATAATGAAAATTGAGGGAGGTGCAGTAAGGGGCCCTCGTGATATATGTCTTTAAAGAGATTTATTTTTTATTTAGGGCACCCAACATAATTTCTAATAAATATTATACTATTTATTTATATAGATATCATTTCTAATGTGAATGGCTGATTGCACTGGCACAAGTAATCCAGCGACAGGGATGCACTACTTTTAGATGCATGTAAGGGAAACGCGGCTATGCCTGTATGATGATTCATGTCTAATTCACCAATATACATGTTTTTGTCCTCCACCCGCCTCTAGCTAGGGCTGAAACATTGGAAGATGTGCTTGATTGGCCATGGAGGTCTGGCATTTCCGCCACCATTCTTGGTCTTCTCTCATTTCCTAAATTGATGGGGTTTCTGCCGTAATTACACCCCTTTTAAAACAGTTTCACGGGGAAGCGTGCTGAACGGCATTCCCATCTCTTCCATTCACCACAAGCCGGATGGCTCTAAGGAGGAACAGCTTTTGGTGATGTTCCAGCCAGCCAACTGGGGGGGGGGCAGGAAGGACCCCCTGCTGGAAGCCCTGGTGACCACATATAGTCCTTAATCGCTGGTGTTTCAGAGTTCTCCCCGACGACCAGAGTCGCAGGGCCCCTAGAGAGTGTGCTCTGTCCGGGCAGCCTGCCCAACGTAGATCACAGCTTGCACACCCAACACCAACCCACACCGTCTTGAGATAGCACACACACACACACACACAGGGGTATCTCCTGCTTCTCAACCACACCGGGCCGGCAGAGACACAGGGCCAGGGATCTTAAGGCACAAGTTGGGAGGCAGGAAGTCAATCATTGGCCAGAGACTCATCGACTCATCTGTTAAGGCTGGTAAAGCATTATCTGCCGTGCCACAAACAGATCCAAAAGTGTCCTTCACTGTCCCCACAATGGTGGCACAGTGTCTAGTGGGGAAAAAAACGAATTGTTGGCAGAAGGAACAATGGCTCCTTTCAAAGATGAATGCAATGTAGTGCAATATGTTGCTTGATTAGTGGGCATTGAGAGACTGCGTGGACTCACATGGATATGAATGAAGCGTTATGTATGGCAGCTTTGTTGCATATCTAGTCGGCTGCATGGGCGCATGCTGTGGTGCTGCCCACCATCTACAACCACCAATGTTTTGGCTTGTTTGTACATAAAAAAGAACAGCAACACTTCGGTAGCCTTTTGAAAGTGACCTTGAAACTGTAAA